>NC_090258.1:30500849-30510849 GCF_037325665.1 Littorina saxatilis
GGGGGAAGTGAAGAGTATAAGTTAACGCTTCGCTGAAGTGGAAAAGCAGGGGGATGAGAGGAGGGTGATTTGTACTCTGAATGACTGTTGACTGTGTTCCGGCCAGAAACAGATTGAATTTCGAGGTAGGGGGGCCAATACTTTTTTCTCACGTGCACTAAAAAGACGATTTTCGGCGTGTGAGTCCTTCTCAAGAGCTTGACGCGAAGAAAAGAGAACTGTGTGTCTGTATTAAAGCCATCTTGACACCGTATTGTGTGTCTGTATTAAAGCCATCTTGACACCGTATTGTGACGACAACCCAGGTTGGTTTTATGCATCTATGTGGTCACTTACCGATCAAAAGATCGCCAGTGTGGTCAATATTTCCATCGCCTAGTACCTCTTTGTCACCGCGGTGGTCAGAGTGTGATCGAGTATCGATTCCATTCAGGGATTTGTCGGCTAAATCGGTCCCAGGCAGTAGGTGACATGTTTGTGTTTGTAAGAGTTGTGGGACCTCCCGCAGTTCCGCCCGGCTTACCTCCCCTGCTGTGAGGGCGCCAGCTGCGGTTTGATTTGATCACGTGATTCTTATGTTTTGGGTCAGGTTTACTTAGCGTGTTATATGATTAGCCTACTATGTCTACTATTTTGCTTTGGTCATCATAAGATCACAACATTTTATTCATGCCAGTAAAACACTAGGGATAAAAGTTTAGGAATGCGATGCGACAGTCACTCCAGACCGCAAGGCGGTATTGGCCAACTTCCGTGGTGGCAACTTTTGAGCAGAGGGTACGTATGCAACTTCTGAGGTCAAACAAACACAACCCTCTCTCTTTCAGCGGCCTCAGGACAATCACTGAACTGTGTCGAAATTGTATCATGGAATGTATGTTGCAATGAAAAGGCTAATGATTTTAGGTATGTGTCAAAGGGGGCGCATGGACTTCCTCTATATCTGAAATGGTGATCGAGTCTCTCTCTCTCTCTCTCTCTCTCTCTCTCTCTCTCTCTCTCTCTCTCTCTCTCTCTCTCTCTCTCTCTCTCTCTCTCTCTCTCTCTCGGGAGTGATCGAAATCGTTAGATTACTTAACAGACTTGGCTGCCATTCGGCAAAGGTGTTTGACGCACGGATCGCCCCTATGCTCTTGTATGGTTCAGAGCTATGGGGAGATGGAAAGTATGACTCTGTGGAAAGGGTCCACCTGTTTGCGTGTAAAAAGTTTCTGAAAGTGATAATTCGAACTCCAAACAACATTGTGTATGGTGAATTGGGAAGACATCCGCAGTCAGATGTGTGAAATACTGGTTTACACTGCTGGGGCAACCTGATTCAAGATATTCCAAGATTGCATATAAAGCTTTATGTAATTTGGCATCGAAGGGACACACAAATTGGGTCTCACATGTGCAGAGTCTTTTATGTTGTAATGGTTTTGCTGCTGTGTGGATGTACGGAATGGTTGGGAATGAGAAGTGTTTCTTACAAGAGTTTAAAAGACGTTTACAAGATTGTTTTTGTCAAGAATGGTTCTCCTTTTTAGAATGCAGTGAACGTTTCAACATTTATAATTGTTACAAAACATGCTTGAATTAATTGAAGATATTAAGTACAGAGTTGCTCCCACTCGTTTCCGCGCAGGAGTATCCGAAATCAACGCTCACAAGTTTCGGTACGCACCAAACCAAACGACAAGAAACTGTCCTCTCTGTACAGCTGATAAAGAAGATGAACACCATGTTGTATTTTTATGTCCTTTTTATCAAGACCTTCGAGCAAAGTATTTGAAAATCTCGAACTCTAAGACGCTGCAACAACAACTTGTGTATTTCTGTGGCAGTAATGAGGATAATGTGATGAACAGCTTCAGCAGATTTGTGTTCTTCATGTTACAGAAGAGACGAACGCTTATAAATCAGGTTCAGTGACATGTCATCAGGGTCCGTAATGTATTTGTTGAATTTTATGCGTGACTATAATTTATAACTGTGCAGATACTATTGCTGTTATTTTAATCACTATTGTAAGGAGCTGTGGCCTTAGACAATTAAAGATTTGTTCTTGTTCTCTCTCTCTCTCTCTCTCTCTCTCTCTCTCTCTCTCTCTCTGAGACTTTGCGTCTCAAGAATAGGCTTGCAGCACCACCGGAAGTGACCACAACAGTTTTCTAGTGCCATGACTGCTCCAAACTTTGCGTCTCAAAAATAGGCTTGCAGCGCCACCGGAAGTGACCACAACAGTTTTCTAGTGCCCTGACTGTTCCAAACTTTGCGTCTCAAAACTGAATAGGCTTGCAGCGCCACCGGCAGTGACAACAACAGTTTTCCAGTGCCCTGACCGCTCCAAACTTTGCGTCTCTAGAATAGGCTTGCAGCGCCACCTCCGATTACAGCGGTAAATTGCAGGACACACATTATAACGTCTTCTTCAGACCTGGACAACCGCCTCCAGAAATTGGCCATTAAACGTGATCAACAATGCAAGGGAGATTACACTCCTGTGTAAACTTTCGATGACTGTAATGGATTGAGTCCCTTGAATAGACGAGTAGATTGTTCTGAGTGGAGTCGAGGATGCACACACATACACATACACACACGATGACCGTAATGGATTGAGTCCCTTGAATAGACGATCAGATTGTTCTGACTTGAGTAGAGGATGCGAGGAGTAGGCCTATATGTTTTAAAACACTTGCATGTGTGCATGCGAAAGCGCGCACGCACGGACACACGCACGCACGCATACACACAAGCATGCACGCACGCATACACGCACGCACACACTCTCACACACACACACACACACACGCACAAACACACACACACACTCACTCACACACACACGCGCGCACACACACACACACATACGCACACACACACACACTCACACACACACAAGCACACACTCACACACAAACTCACACACAAACACACACACACAAACACACACACACACACAAACACACACACACACTCTAACAGAAACCCAGGTGGAAGCGTTCACTTGGGGGGGGGCCCGGGTAGCTCAGGTGGTAGAGCACTGGACTTGTGATCGAGAGGTCGGTTGTTCGAATCCGGGCCGGGACGGACACGGGTCAACTTTATGTGCAGACCCAGTGACGGTATCCATCTCCCACCCCCGTGTCACCACAATGGCACGTTAAAGATCTTGGTCATTCTACCATAAGTGCAGATGGCTGATACCACCTAAACACGCATACATCAAAAAGCCGTGAGGGCGTAAAACTCGAATCGTATAAACCAATTCATGTCCAATATAGGCAATTAAGACCTGACGGACAATAAGCCCCTTACAATTTACTGCGTTCACTTTCCGATCAGCTCTTGATGCCCCTTAAAATTTACTGCGTTCACTTTCCGATCAGCTCTTGATGCCCCTTAAAATTTACTGCGTTCACTTTCCGATCAGCTCTTGATGCCCCTTAAAATTTACTGCGTTCACTCTCCGATCAGCTCTTGATGCCCCTTAAAATTTACTGCGTTCACTTTCCGATCAGCTCTTGATGCCCCTTAAAATTTACTGCGTTCACTTTCCGATCAGCTCTTGATGCCCCTTAAAATTTACTGCGTTCACTTTCCGATCAGCTCTTGATGCCCCTTAAAATTTACTGCGTTCACTCTCCGATCAGCTCTTGATGCCCCTTAAAATTTACTGCGTTCACTTTCCGATCAGCTCTTGATGCCCCTTAAAATTTACTGCGTTCACTTTCCGATCAGCTCTTGATGCCCCTTAAAATTTACTGCGTTCACTCTCCGATCAGCTCTTGATGCCCCTTACAATTTACTGCGTTCACTTTCCGATCAGCTCTTGATGCCCCTTAAAATTTACTGCGTTCACTTTCCGATCAGCTCTTGATGCCCCTTAAAATTTACTGCGTTCACTTTCCGATCAGCTCTTGATGCCAAGCCGCAAACGGTAGTGTCCAACTTCTGTGGTGCTAACCTTTTAGCAAACGGTCAGCAAATTCTCAGGTCGAACAAATATCACGGTTCCTCTGAGAGTGACCAATAGACATTAATTGAACTGCATGCGATATAACCAAGACCAATCTTTGACGCCGAGGTTTGTCTGACCGCAATATCCGGACTGATCGGACACCTGTATTTGTGTACACCATAGTAGAGAAGTGAAAGTTTTCTCCAGCTAGTTAAAGGGCTACTCTTTGACACACACACACACACACAAACACACTCAAGCCGCACGCACGCACGCACACACATACATACACACATACCCCCCCCCCCTCGCACTGAAAAACATAGTCGATGAGCAGAGACGATCGGGTCTCAAATGCAGAGAAGCTTGCAAAACAAAACCGCTCTCAGGGTTTGAAAAAAAAGACAGAAAAAAAAGAAGAAAAGAAGGGAACAAAGACGGTAAGAGAAAATCCCCCCCCCCCCCCCCCCCACCGATTCTCAAACACTAGCTCAGTCCAGCCCTGAAAATGTCGAAGAAAATGGTCACCCACCGGTATCCTGCAGGTATCGGTCACCTGGAGTTACGGATGATACCCTGTGAAAGTTGTGTTTTATTTGGCAATGCTTGCAGGTACGGTGCAAGGATTTAAAATGTGTACTGCAAGAACGCAACGCCACGGCGAAAAACCGGCGGTGACCACAGCAGCTTTACAGTGCCCGTGACACACACACAAACACACGATCACATACACAAACACACACACACACACACACACACACACACACACACACACACACACACACACACACACACACACACACACACACACACACACACACATACATGGTGCTAGTCGGCCTCATGATTGCACACATGTGTCAAACGTGGCAGCATTGCATGATTTTTCGACATTTTCTTGCCTTTCTCACCCTGTAAAGGGCAGATGAGCTGGCGAAAGAAGGAGCCGTGGAAGACCAACCTGAAAAACAGTGTCAGCTATAGTGAGCAGAAGACAATCATCAAGGCATTGATGAGGCCAAGGACAAACAGAGATGACTACCACACAATGTCCAGAGAGCAGCAAGTCAACCTCATCAGGCTGCGTACTGGCCACAACAGGCTCAATGCTCACATGAACCGAAAGTTCAAGCTGGCGCCATCACCAACCTGTGCGTGCGGTCAAGAAGACCAAACAGCGGAACACATCTTACAGCGATGTCCCTTACTAGATGAGGAACGAAAAAAAGGGTGGCCGTCACCAACTCCCTTGCAGACCAAACTATACGGCAGTCGACAGGAGTTGGAGAAAACGACAACATTTATCACCAGTGCTGGACTGATCGTGTAACCTCTGCGAACGCCAAGAAGAAGAAGAAGACTCTGTAATCAAAATTGACCCCTGCTTTGCACATGAGCACCAAAACCATTGCCTGTTACGAAATTTCGCTTGAACAGAAGTTTACAGAAACTAATTGCTTTTGTACAATCACTTGTTTTTTGAAAACATGCCGATTCCGTTCGTACGCTATAATTCAGTTCGTACATATTAACATGTTTCCGTTCGTACGAAAAGCGTTGCCGTTCGTACACATTCGTTAGATCAGGTCCCCACTACTGGTTATGTGTGTTCCAATGGTCGTCATATAGCACAGAGTACGCCTACGAGTTAATATTGGACCTATGTGAACCATAAGATGTATTGAATTTGCATCAAACAGTTTTGTTTCCGTTCGTACTGATTTTGACGAAAACAGGTGTCCGTTCGAACCACTTCATCAAATTGTTTCCATTCGGACGCTTTTTATGACGTTCGTGATTTTGGTTGTAAGCTTGAGAAATTAGCATTTTATTACCCCTAATACAAACAGACCAGGTAGATGGTAAGGAAGGAGTGTGTTTTAACATTGACTGGAAATCGAGATAAGGGTGTGGCGTATGTGTGTATGAATGAATGTGTGTGTGTGTGTGTGTGTGTGTGTGTGTGTGTGTGTGTGTGTGTGTGTGTGTGTGTGTGTGTGTGTGTGTGTGTGTATGTGTGTGTGTGTGTTGAACGATTCCGAGAAAACTACTGGACCGATCTTCATGAAATTTGACATGAGAGTTCCTGGGTATGATTTCCCCAGACACTTTTTTTCTTTTTCTTTTATATAAATATCGTTGATGACGTCATATCCGGCTTTTAGTTAAAGTTAAGGCCGCACTGTCACGCCCTCATTTTTAAACCAAATTGGTTGAAAATTTGGTCAAGCAATCCTTGACAAAGTCTGGACTATGGGATTGCATTGCAGCTCAGAAGCTTAACAACTAGTTAATTAGTTTGCTCATTAAAGTTGTCATCAAAATCGATTTTTTGCTAACAGATTTGAAATTGATTGCATCGTATTCTCCATCAAATTCCGAATATAAAAATCTATACATATGTCATGTTTACTCTTAAAATGTGATCACAATTAACGAAAATAGGTTAATAAGTACTACGATTGGAATTTAAGAAATCGATCCAAACACGATTTCATCTTATTATTTTTTTTTCCTGCTTCTAAAACATATAGATATAATATTTTATATTCAAAACAAGCTCTGAAAGTCAAAAAGAATACAAAAAAGCGCACTTTCCTGCTTACCGCAATACGCTATTGCGCTATTCTGGCTTATCAATGTGTTGCACTGGAAAAGTGAGCTATTTTCTTGCCGCGGGGATTGACGAAGCTGTACTGTCTTGGTGAAAAAAGGCAGTGCGTTCAGTTTCATTCTGTGAGTTCTACAGCTTGACTCAATGTTGTATTTTCGCCTTACGCGACTTGTTTGGTGTTCATCTGTTACTTTGATGGAATGATGCCGACAGCTTGACTAAATGTTTTTATATCGCTTCACGCGACTTGTTTATTTGGTGGATTTTTTAAAAGAAAAAAGGCGGCCTGAAACTCGACCTACACTGCCTGCATGACCTTGACAGCTTCATTCAACGCATGCGCTGGTAACTTCCTGTTTGCTCTCTCAGGGCCGAGCATACTAAATGTATCAACAATTACATTATTTGATGATTTTTTTCACTGTTGATGTTTGATAAATTAGATGTGGGTGGGTGGGGGGGGGGGGGGGGAGGGGGGATGTCAGGAGAAACACATTTGAGTTTCACATTTGGTTCAGATTCGGGGAAAAAATCTGTGCTCATTTACAGGTTTTTTATTTTACACATTTCTCAGAAATCTGCGAATCTATAGAAGAATCGCGGAGCCCTGTAACATATAATTACCCATCCAACAAAAAGCACTTTGCCATCATCTTCGCTTAAAAAAAAAAAATTATAGTTTATAAATATGAATTTTCTTTGCAGAAAATGACCGCTTCATATTATCATGGAAAAGACGAGTACTTCTGTCCATGTACAGACATTTTGATGATTCGAGGCTAAGTTAGATTTTTAACGTTTCAAAAATGTAAAACGAATTAAATCGTGTTTTTTTACCTTTCCAGAAAAAAATACATAGTAGTGAAACGGATAGGCAAAAACAGCTGCAGCAAACCCCTGCAAAAGCCAAGGTTATGATGGACAACCTCCTTTGTAAAACTTCAAGGTCGTCAGTCTGTTGACCTTTGGTTCTTGATTACCAATGGAACGTCCTTCAGAGCTAAGTTGCCAAGATGACGCCCTTTTACGCTTGATCACCAGGGTTAAGACCCCTTAGCCTTGGTTGATAATAAATGTTGTTGTTCCCGTAGCCTTGGTTGATGATAAATGTTGTTGTTCGCGTAGCGTTCGTTGACAGGGTGACGACCTCTAGTTGCTCTAGCTCAAGAGAGACAAGAGGAAGATGATGTTACGACCTCTCACCCTTGGTTGCCAGGGTGTTGACCTCTAGTTGTTCTTGCCCAAGAGAGACATGAGGAAGATGAAGATGTTACGACCTCTCACCCTTGGTTGCCAGGGTGACGACCTCTAGTTGCTCTTGCCCAAGAGAGACATGAGGAAGAGGAAGATGTTACGACCTCTCACCCATGGTTGCCAGGGTGACGACCTCTATCTGGTCTTGCCCAAGAGAGACATGAGGAAGAGGAAGATGTTACGACCTCTCACCCATGGTTGCCAGGGTGACGACCTCTATCTGGTCTTGCCCAAGAGAGACATGAGGAAGAGGAAGATGTTGCGACCTCTCACCCATGGTTGCCAGGGCGATGACCTCTATTTGTTCTTGCCCATGAGAGACAGGAGCATGAGGAAGATCATGATGACGTCCACGTAGAGGTGGAGAGCGCCGGAGATGTACTCCTCCGGAGACAGCTGGTGCTTCCTTTCGCCCACGATCTTCTGAGTGTCGTAGACCAGGAACTGCAAAGCCACAAACAAGAAGAATTCAGTTAAAACAAAGTCAGGAGATAAGTAAAAAGTCGCGTTAGGCGAAATTACTACATTTACTCTAACTGTCGAACTCACAGAATGAAATGAATGCACTGCATTTCCCCGAAGCCATGAGCCGAGAATCGTCGAAGGTTGCTTGGCCAAAATGTCAATCAATTTCATTGAAAAATGAGGGTGTCACAGTGCCGCCTCAACTTTAAAAAAAAAAGCCGGATATGACCTCATCAAAGACATCTATCGAAAAAATGAAACAAACGTCTGGGGCCAACAATCACTGGAACTCTCATGTAACGTTTCATGAAGATCGGTCCAGTAGATTTCTTTGAATCACTCTACACACACACACATATACCACGACCCTCGTCTCAATAGTCTCCTGTCCGCCCAGCCGACCTTCCCCTTGACCCTGCTTGTGACCTCGATGTTTGATGCCCCCGCAAGGGGCACGGTACTCTCTAAGCACCCAAAACCTCAAAGAGAGATAACTGGCGGAAACCTTCCTATTGTAGTCTCCTGTCCGCCCAGCCGACCTTCCCCTTGACCCTGCTTGTGACCTCGATGTTTGATGCCTCCGCAAGGGGCACGGTACTCTGTAAGCACCCAAAACCTCAAAGAGATAACTGGCGGAAACCTTCCCATTCCCCCTCCATGTTAAAAAATTTACTGATTCTGTCAAAACTTGACTGAATGTAAAAATGAAAAGCGGATGAATGAAGAGTGAGCCGTATCCTATGATCTGCCTCTTTGTCTCTATTAGCTAAGGAGGTGCATACGCTGCATTTTCCATGGGTTCGAGGAGCGTATTTCATGGTTAACGAGGCAATACTTTTGTCATTTTCCAACTTCGGTTGCAAAACTAATATATATTCATCTGTAAACACGATTCGTCGCCTTTCTAAAACGTACTGATTAGAAACACCTTTATTATGTTTTAAATTCAAATGACGAAATGCCATTCAAACTATAAATGTCCACTTGCTCAACTGGGACAATGTCACATTGTATTTTAGCAAAAAACTGAACATTTTTGATAAAAATGAGAGAAAACAAGAAGAGCAAACGCTCGATCGAGTCACTTTCGCAGTTCTGAATATTATATGAGGCATCAGATGGACAGGAAGAAATTGCTATTCACAACACAATGCATACCTGAAGCATACCTGTGACCTTGAAAAAGGTCAAAGGTCACCAAAGCAGACGTCAAAGTGTAGAGGTCACTGGGAGTCACGTTCACATAAAATTTGAGCCCGGTCACTTTTATAGTTTCCGAGAAAAGCCCAACGTTAAGTTGTGTGTTGCCGAACAGAAAAGGCTAGTTATCTCCCTTGTTTTTCTGATAACGTTCGTAAAAGGCTACAGATGTAAATACTTTGATGTAAAGAATAATCCTACAAAGTTTCAATCACATCCGATGAACTTTGTCAAAGATATAAAATGTCTAATTTTTCCTTTGACGCTGACCTGTGACCTTGAAAAAGGTCAAAGGTCAACGAAACCATCGTTAAAGTGTAGAGGTCATTGGAGGTCACGACTAAACAAAATATGAGCCCGATCGCTTTGATAGTTTCCGAGAAAAGTCCAACGTTAAGGTGGTGTCTACGGACGGCCGGCCGGCCGGCCGGACAGACTAACACTGACCGATTACATAGAGTCACATTTTCTCAAGTGACTCAAAAATCAAGGAGAACTCCTCTTGTCGAAAATACTATCGT
>NC_090258.1:30513349-30563349 GCF_037325665.1 Littorina saxatilis
GTTTATCGTAAAACCAATTATATGACTGGAAAGGCTGTTTATTCCCCTAACTTTTTCAGAAAACAGATTGAGTTTACATGACGTAGTGTCGATACGGTGCAGCCTATAACACAGACACCCCCCAAAATCAAATTCGCAAAATCAATGTTCCCGCGATAAAATCGACAACAAATCAGAACAACTAAATCGAACCATGTTTAGCATGTCATTAGACAGAACAATCACATCTGCAGGGGTATAAACGGCCTTTCCAGTCATATAATTGGTGTTACGATAATCAAACTTACGTCAAGTCGGTAGATTATCAAACCCTAGAAGTGTGCATAGTATCAAAGCTCTAGCTTCAAAAACATCTGAGATAACCTCAACGTTAAGTTTTTATGAAACGAACATGACCCCGCTGTGACCCCCAAATGTGACGCGGGTCTACCAAACTCGGGTCACTTTGTGAGACCATCAAACCCTAAAAGTGTGCAAAGTTTTAGAGGTCTAGCTTTAAAAACTTCCGAGATAACCTCAACGTTAAGGTTTTTTTTTCCACGGCCGGACGGACGGACGGGCGGACACATATGAATCCTAATACTCACCAATTACTCAGTTGAGTAAAAAAAACTACATCAAGACTGTACTGCACCACGACCCGGCCACGCTTGTGCTTGTGCTTGTTTTGTGCAGATCTAGCAGATCCCACCCCGACCCCGACCAAACCACGCTCATGGAGATCCTCCCACGTTTGGCCCACGATTGGCCACGCTCTGGATTTTGACGGCGATATGCCCCGATTTGATAACTTTTTTTCAGATCGGAGTGACCCGCGTGGTCGTGGTAAGGACGTAGCGCTGTGTGACGGGGCCCTTACACATACGAATCACGACCGCCGATTGAAAAAAGGTAACATATAGTAGAGTGTTCGGTCGTGGAATATATTTTTAACGCTATATAACACGGGCTTAATCGTCCCACCCATCAAAAACTTCGTCGTGAAAACAGCTAGTTTAACGAACACATCTTTGCATTCGCTCTGTGATTTAGCCAAAGAGGTGTATGCGTTTTAAATTAATATATATTAATTTCATTTTAGTTGTTTCCTTAATTGATCTGAGCTCTTGCAGATTTGTCACCGTGTCAACAATTTGATGCACACACACACACACACACACACACACACACACACACACACACACACACACACACACACACACACACACACACACACAGACACACAAACAAAACAAACAAAAAACCAAGTTGATTCTGACTGTACTTACCCTGTTGTACCCCCAGATGTAAAATGTGATCGAACAGGCAAAGCCAAAGAGGATGAGAACCATCATTAAGACAAACAGACACCCAGAGTACATGGTGAAGTCAATCTGGAACAACAACACACAGCATATCCAATCATCCTCAAATCTTCATCGCCATTGTTATCATTGTCTAAGACTGAGGGAGAGGGAGGGGCAGGGGTAAGGAGACTGAGTGGGGGAAAGACAGATAGAGAGAGAAAGAGAGAGAGGAAGAGAGAGAGAGAGAAGGAGAGAGAGAGAGAGAGTGACAGAGAGAAGAGAGAAGATGAGATACAGAGAGATCAAAACAAATCAAATCAAATCTTTCTTTTCGAGGATTATGGCTAAACTGTATTATAGACAAAGTGTTGCTCGCCTTGCGAGAAAAAAACAGAACCCCTCCGTGCGGTGGTGCTCCCAGATACCTCGTACGTAGGATGTAAAGCATACAAACAACTTTTTACATTTAGTCAAGTTTTGACTAAATGTTTTAACATAGAGGGGGAATCGAGACGAGGGTATGTGTGTTGGTGTGTGTGTGTGTGTGTGTGTGTGTGTGCGCGTGTGTGTGTGTTTGTGTGTGTGTGTGTGTGTGTGTGTGTGTGTGTGTGTGTCTGTCTGTGCGTGTGTGTGTGTAGAGCGATTCAGACTAAACTACTGGACCGATCTTTATGAAATTGGACATGAGAGTTCCTGGGAATAATATCCCCGGACGTTTTTTTTCATTTTTTTCAATAAATACCTTTGATGACGTCATATCCGGCTTTTTGTAAAAGTTGAGGCGGCGCTGTCACACCCTCATTTTTCATCAAATTGATTGAAATTTTGGCAAAGCAATCTTCGACAAAGGCCGGACTTTGGTATTGCGTTTCAGCGTGGTGGCTTAAAAACTAATGAATGAGTTTGGTCATTAAAAATCGAAAACTTGTAATTAAAATTATTTTTTTTATTAAACGATCCAAAAACAACTTCATCTTATTCTTCGTCATTTTCTGATTCCAAAAACATATTAATATGTTATATTTGGATTACAAACAAGCTCTGAAAATTAAAAAAAAGAAAATTATGATTAAAATTAATTTTCCGAAATCGATTTTAAAACAATTTCATCTTATTCCTTGTCGGTCCCTGATTCCAAAAACATATAGATATGATATAGATATGTTTGGATTAAAAACAAACTCAGTAAGCTAAAAAGAATAGACATACAGAAAAGCGTGTTATCGTGCTCTGCATGGCTTGTCGATTTCACTCCTTTTGCCACGAGCGGTGGACTGACGAAACTGCGAGTATGTGGTCTTGGTGAAAAAAGCAGTGCGTTCAGTTTCATTCTGTGAGTTCGACAGCTTGACTAAATGTTGTTATTTCGCCTTACGCGATTTGTTTTTTTTTTTAAATCCAGAGACAGGCAGAGAGACATACAGACAGTGAGAAAAACAGACCTTGGTTTGAATGGCGAAGATGGTAATAGACAAACACACGGCGGCAGTGATGCCCGCAGCCAGCAGAACAATGTTTGTGTCATGGAAACTGCAAAATAAAGTTAACTGTGTAGATAACTGTGATGAGTCTCTCTCTCTCTCTCTCTCTCTCTCTCTCTCTCTCTCTCTCTCTCTCTCTCTCTCTCTCTCTCTCTCTCACACACACACACACACACACACACACACACACACACACACACACACACACACACACACACACACGCACACACACACACACACGCGCGCACGCACGCACGCACAATACAGTTTTAGCATAAATCATATTTAAAGACTTATCTTAAACTAAACTTAGTGAGGACAGAATACCTTATCTTACAGAGTTTGCATCCCAAATTCTGATACATCATAATCATTGCATAAATGCATTTATTATCAATCTGCCCCAAATCATCTAAAAACAAGAAAGGCAAAGATTATTAAACATTAAATCATAGATGAACCAATTATAAATCTATAATTAAACGTTGCATACCAACCTTGACAAAATTTATTCTTGATTTTAGTCTATCAGTTTCTGATTTCTGTACTTTAAAAAAAACGTGCAACTTATCTCACCTGCTAATAGTCCCAACTAGGAAGGAAAGAGCCAAGGTCTGCACACAAAGAGCAATTTTGATAAGCACACTTATCACTGCACACAAATAGCAATTTTAATCAGCATACTCATCACTGCACACAAAGAGCAATTTTGATAAGCACACTTATCACTGCACACAAATAGCAATTTTAATCAGCATACTCATCACTGCACACAAAGAGCAATTTTAATCAGCATACTTATCACTGCACACAAAGAGCAATTTCAATCAGCATACTCATCACTGCACACAAAGAGCAATTTTAATCAGCATACTTATCACTGCACACAAAGAGCAATTTCAATCAGCATACTTATCACTGCACACAAAGAGCTATTTTAATCAGCATAGTTATCACTGCACACAAAGAGCTATTTTAATCAGCATACTTATCACTGCACACAAAGAGCTATTTTAATCAGCATACTTATCACTGCACACAAAGAGGAATTTTAATAAGCACACTAATTACTGCACACAAAGATCAATTTTAATAAGCATACTAATTACTGCACACAAAGAGCTATTTTAATCAGCATACTTATCACTGCACACAAAGAGCTATTTTAATCACCATACTTATCACTGCACACAAAGACCTATTTTAATCAGCATACTTATCACTGCACACAAAGAGCAATTTTAATCAGCATACTTATCACTGCACACAAAGAGCAATTTTAATCAGCACACTTATCACTGCACACAAAGAGCAATTTTAATAAGCACACTAATAACTGCACACAAAGAGCTATTTTAATCAGCATACTAATAACTGCACACAAAGAGCAATTTTAATAAGCACACTAATAACTGCACACAAAGAGCTATTTTAATCAGCATACTAATAACTGCACACAAAGAGCAATTTTAATAAGCACACTAATAACTGCACACAAACAGCTATTTTAATCAGCACACTAATAACTGCACACAAAGAGCAATTTTAATCAGCATACTAATTACTGCACACAAAGAGCTATTTCAATCAGCATACTAATTACTGCACACAAAGAGCTATTTCAATCAGCATACTAATTACTGCACACAAAGAGCTATTTCAATCAGCATACTAATTACTGCACACAAAGAGCTATTTCAATCAGCATACTAATTACTGCACACAAAGAGCTATTTCAATCAGCACACTAATAACTGCACACAAAGAGCGATTTAATAAGCACACTAATAACTGCACACAAAGAGGAATTTTAATAAGCACACTAATTACTGCACACAAAGATAAATTTTAATAAGCATACTAATTACTGCACAGAAAGAGCTATTTCAATCAGCACACCAATAACTGCACACAAAGAGCAATTTTAATAAGCACACTAATAACTGCACAGAAAGAGCAATTTTAATCAGCAGACTAATTACTGCACACAAAGAGCTATTTTAATCAGCATACTAATTACTGCACACAAAGAGCTATTTTAATCAGCATACTAATAACTGCACACAAAGAGCAATTTTAATAAGCACACTAATAACTGCACACAAACAGCTATTTTAATCAGCACACTAATAACTGCACACAAAGAGCAATTTTAATCAGCATACTTATTACTGCACACAAAGAGCTATTTCAATCAGCATACTAATTACTGCACACAAAGAGCTATTTCAATCAGCATACTAATTACTGCACACAAAGAGCTATTTCAATCAGCATACTAATTACTGCACACAAAGAGCTATTTCAATCAGCATACTAATCACTGCACACAAAGAGCTATTTCAATCAGCACACTAATAACTTAACACAAAGAGCGATTTAACAAGCACACTAATAACTGCACACAAAGAGGAATTTTAATAAGCACACTAATTACTGCACACAAAGATCAATTTTAATAAGCATACTAATTACTGCACACAAAGAGCTATTTCAATCAGCACACTAATAACAGCACACAAAGAGCAATTTTAATTAGCACACTAATAACTGCACAGAAAGAGCAGTTTTAATCAGCAGACTAATTACTGCACACAAACAGCTATTTTAATCAGCATACTAATTACTGCACATAAAGAGCTATTTCAATCAGCAGACTAATTACTGCACACAAACAGCTATTTTAATTAGCATACTAATCACTACACACAAAGAGCTATTTTAATCAGCACACTAATTACTGCACACAAAGAGCTATTTCAATCAGCATACTAATTACTGCACACAAAGAGCAATTTTAATCAGCACACTAATTACTGCACACAAAGAGCTATTTCAATCAGCATACTCATTACTGCACACAAAGAGCTATTTCAATCAGCATACTAATCACTGCTCACAAAGAGCTATTTCAATCAGCATACTAATTACTGCACACAAAGAGCTATTTCAATCAGCATACTAATCACTGCACACAAAGAGCTATTTCAATCAGCATACTAATCACAGCACTCAAAGAGCTATTCTAATCAGCAGACTAATTACTGCACACAAAGAGCAATTTTAATAAGCACACTAATAACTGCACAGAAAGAGCAATTTCAATCAGCATACTAATCACTGCACACAAAGAGCTATTTCAATCAGCACACTAATAACTTAACACAAAGAGCGATTTAACAAGCACACTAATAACTGCACACAAAGAGGAATTTTAATAAGCACACTAATTACTGCACACAAAGATCAATTTTAATAAGCATACTAATTACTGCACACAAAGAGCTATTTCAATCAGCACACTAATAACAGCACACAAAGAGCAATTTTAATTAGCACACTAATAACTGCACAGAAAGAGCAGTTTTAATCAGCAGACTAATTACTGCACACAAACAGCTATTTTAATCAGCATACTAATTACTGCACATAAAGAGCTATTTCAATCAGCAGACTAATTACTGCACACAAACAGCTATTTTAATTAGCATACTAATCACTACACACAAAGAGCTATTTTAATCAGCACACTAATTACTGCACACAAAGAGCTATTTCAATCAGCATACTAATTACTGCACACAAAGAGCAATTTTAATCAGCACACTAATTACTGCACACAAAGAGCTATTTCAATCAGCATACTCATTACTGCACACAAAGAGCTATTTCAATCAGCATACTAATCACTGCTCACAAAGAGCTATTTCAATCAGCATACTAATTACTGCACACAAAGAGCTATTTCAATCAGCATACTAATCACTGCACACAAAGAGCTATTTCAATCAGCATACTAATCACAGCACTCAAAGAGCTATTCTAATCAGCAGACTAATTACTGCACACAAAGAGCAATTTTAATCAGCACACTAATTACTGCACACAAAGAGCTATTTTAATCAGCATACTAATCACTGCACACAAAGAGCTATTTCAATCAGCACACTAATAACTGCACACAAAGAG
Organism: Littorina saxatilis; assembly: GCF_037325665.1. NCBI lineage: Eukaryota > Metazoa > Mollusca > Gastropoda > Littorinimorpha > Littorinidae > Littorina > Littorina saxatilis. Next base: position 30,520,086 of record NC_090258.1, read on the forward strand.
CTATTTCAATCAGCAGACTAATCACTGCGCACAAAGAGCTATTTCAATCAGCATACTAATCACTGCACACAAAGAGCTATATATTTTAATCAGCACACTAATCACTGCACACAAAGAGCTATTTCAATCAGCACACTAATAACTGCACACAAAGAGCTATTTCAATCAGCAGACTAATTACTGCACACAAAGAGCTATTTCAATCAGCACACTAATTACTGCACACAAAGAGCTATTTTAATCAGCATACTAATCACTGCACACAAAGAGCTATTTCAATCAGCACACTAATAACTGCACACAAAGAGCTATTTCAATCAGCAGACTAATTACTGCACACAAAGAGCTATTTCAATCAGCACATTAATTACTGCCCACAAAGGGCTATTTTAATCAGCAGACTAATTACTGCACACAAAGAGCTATTTCAATCAGCAGACTAATTACTGCACACAAAGAGCTATTTCAATCAGCATACTAATTACTGCACACAAAGAGCTATTTCAATCAGCATACTAATTACTGCACACAAAGAGCTATTTCAATCAGCAGACTAATTACTGCACACAAAGAGCTATTTCAATCAGCACACTAATTACTGCACACAAAGGGCTATTTCAATCAGCATACTAATTACTGCACACAAAGAGTAATTTTAATCAGCACACTTACCACTGTGCTTGTCAAACATGTATACTGCATGTGCGTGCACATACGCTTGCATGCTGCACGTTTGTGCACATTCATACACATACATGCACTCTCTTGTGTCTCTCACTATCACGCCCAACAGATTAGCATTAAACGTCACGGACATTAGAAGCACAGCCCACGTCTAGTTGCCTTTGAGAAGAAAACACACAAATTAAAAATTAACAAAATGTGTCTGTGCCAAGGTGGAGGAATGGTTTTCAACAAGAAGGGCAAAGCCCATACGACTCACATGCTTTACACATTTTTCCTACCAAAATACATGTGACCTTGACCCAAGGTCAAGGTCATCCAAGGTCATGCAACACAAAGCTGTTAATTCAAGACATAGGAAGTACAATGGTGCTTATTGGCTCTTTCTACCATGAGATATGGCCACTTTTAGTGGTTCACTACCTTATTTTGGTCACATTTCATAAGGGTCAAAGTGACCTTGACCTTGATCATATGTGACCAAATGTGTCTCATGATGAAAGCATAACATGTGCCCCACATAATTTTTAAGTTTGAAACAGTTATCTTCCATAGTTCAGGGTCAAGGTCACTTCAAAATATGTATACAATCCAACTTTGAAGAGCTCCTGTGACCTTGACCTTGAAGCAAGGTAAACCAAACTGGTATCAAAAGATGGGGCTTACTTTGCCCTATATATCATATATAGGTGAGGTATTCAATCTCAAAAACTTCAGAGAAAATGGGAAAAATGTGAAAAATAGCTTTTTTTAGGCAACATTTATGGCCCCTGCGACCTTGACCTTGAAGCAAGGTCAAGATGCTATGTATGTTTTTTGGGGCCTTGTCATCATACACCATCTTGCCAAATTTGGTACTGATAGACTGAATAGTGTCCAAGAAATATCCAACGTTAAAGTTTTCCGGACGGACGGACGTCCGGACGGACGGACGGACGGACGGACGGACGGACGGACGGACGGACGACTCGGGTGAGTACATAGACTCACTTTTGCTTCGCATGTGAGTCAAAAATGCAAACTCTGCACAGGTCAAAGCCGTCAGGATAATGATTTTGTGTATGTTTCTAAGTGAAAAGATGATCTTATCCTATAGATACAAAAGCCTTCATTAGCAAATCTGAGATCGTAAGCACAACTGTTTTCAAGAGCAGGAAAAAACTTAATGGATACGATTTTTGGCTCACGTAAGCGTAGCCTATGCGATGCTAACTTTTGTCTGTCTGTGCGTGCGTGCGTGCGAATGTATACATGTATGTATGTATGTATGTATGTATGTATGTATGTATGTATGTATGTATGTATGTATGTATGTATGTATGTATGTATGTATGTATGTATGTATGTATGTATGTATGTATGTATGTATGTATGTATGTCTGTGGTAGAAACTTTAACATTTGACTGAACACCGAAATACTAATTTTACCTGGTTATTATCCAAGCAACAGCTTTAAAATATTGAAGCAATGATCAACATTTCGTCGGCACGTATGTAGTTAAAGTGTGTATCCAAAGAAAACGGGTGGTGGTGTTTGTTTTTTTTTTTTTTTTTTTTGCGGGGGGGGGGGGGGGGTAAAAACAGGTGACTGGTTTGTGTCGTGTGTGGTATGTAGACCAGGTCAGGGGTCAAGGTTAGGTCAGATCGCGTGAAGGATTGTGGTATAGATACAGTTATCACCGAGCTGCAGTTCGCCGATTCGGAGAAGACGATTTCACATTGTTCGGTTTCGTAGCTCCAGAAAAATAGATAAAGAAGATACCAAAGGAGATTTCCTACAGGTTAATCTGCACAGCGTGTTTCCAGTGTCTGCGCGAGGAAGCGCTGTCGAAAGCGCAGTGTCGATCTGGCCATCTGGCAGTCGTGTCCCCCGTAAGTAGGCTATAGACAGACATATCTAGATCTAGTGTCTCGCACTCTTGCACCGTGTCACCTATTATGCTTACTGTGTGTGTGTATGTGTGACGGAGTGATTGAGTTTGTGTTACTGTTTGTCGATTTCTTACGTAAGCCTTGAAGGCTACGCCTCTTGTTTTTTAATACTAAATTAACAGGGGTCCCCACGGACGCCCCTCCTAGAGGATCCCGGGACCCCCACTTTCAATTTTTAGAGGGTCCAAGGACCCCCACTGCAGAATTGTAGAGGGTCCCAAGAGTCCAACATCCGAAAAATCCCGGTGTACGGATTAAACATTGTGGTTACGCATAGTGTTTGTGAACAATAGCTGACGATTGCAGTCTGAAAAAGTATCAAGGGTACGCACGACACAGAAAATGTAGTGCGTCCGAGGACCCGCTCTTTTAAAGTTTAGTGCGTCCCGGGACCCCGACCATCAGTTTCTAGTACGTGATTTCATAAAGTAAAGAGGTACAGAAACCATAATCTTACAGCACTAAATCTCTACTTCTCTCTCAAACACACCCACACATGGACAGACTCTTTGTCACACAGTTATTCCTTCTTTCTCTCTCAAAATACACACACACACACACGCGTGCACACACACACACACACACACATACACACACACACACACACACAAAAACACACACACACACACAAACACACACACACACACACACACACACACACACACGCACACACACACACAAATACACCTGCATGTACTTCGCACGCATACATTCATGCACAAATACATTCCAGCACAAATACTTACAAAAACTAAAAGACAAATAAAGTTGCCAGGGAAATTTGTCCTGCAAATAAAACACACGGAATGACACATAAAAAATTCTCACATTTCTGCGATTTTTAAAACTGCTTAGCATCAATCAATGCTGTCAGACTTTAGCACTGGATACACCTGGTTAAATATTAACAACGTTAATGACAAAACACACCGAATCAAATAAGTTTAACTTAAAGTTTTGTGACCTCAGCTCACTATTTAAAGTACAGTGGTCGCCGCTTAATAAAGCCACTTCTGGACCGACGAAAAATGGCTTTAATAAGCGGCGGATTTATTAACCGGCGGTCCAGGAATACGTCATTTTCGAAAGAAAAAAAATCTTCTCTTTTGTTTACGTCACTCAGTCACTTTCTTTCGTCATTTACACTTGTTTGAATCTAAACAAAACTTCACGAAGGATGTTGAACTTTTGTTTTAAATATGTACATGTACGTGTACTTTGATCACTTCGGTACATCAATAATTTCACTGTCACCGTCACGAATCATTACTCGGCAGAGAAGAACGATTTTATGAGTGTTTGTTTGTTGGTCGTCTTCCACAAGATAATGTGAGTTTTAGTCACAAACTACGTGATTTCTCTGAGAAAACTGGCTTTAATAAGCGGCGGGTTGGTTTGATTAACCGGCTTTTTCTAATACATAAGATATAGTGATAAATCCGGACCGTCTGAAATCGGCTTTTATAAGCGGCTTGCTCTATTAACCGCGGTTTTATTAAGCGGCGTCCACTGTATTTGTATTCTTTTTACATTTAGTCAAGTTTTGACTAAATGTTTTAACATAGAGGGGGAATCGAGACGAGGGTCGTGGTGTATGTGTGTGTGTGTGTGTGTGTGTGTGTGTGTGTGTGTGTGTGTGTGTGTGTGTGTGTCTGTGCGTGTGTGTGTGTCTGTCTGTCTGTCTGTCTGTGCGTGTGTGTGGGTGTAGAGCGATTCAGACCAAACTACTGGACCGATCTTTATGAAATTTGACATGAGAGTTCCTGGGAATGATATCCCCGGAGGTTTTTTTTTCTTTTTTTTGATAAATACTTTTGATGACGTCATATCCGGCTTTTTGTAAAAGTTGAGGCGGCACTGTCACACCCTCATTTTTCAATCAAATTGATTGAAATTTTTGTAAAGCAATCTTCGACGAAGGCCGGACTTCAGTATTGCATTTCAGCTTGGTGGCTTAAAAATTAATTAATGACTTTGGTCATTAAAAATCTGAAAATTGTAATAATTTTTTTTTTATATAAAACAATCCAAATTTACGTTCATCTTATTCTACATCATTTCCTGATTCCAAAAACATATAAATATGTTATATTTGGATTAAAAACAAGCTCTGAAAATTAAAAATATAAAAATTATTATCAAAATTAAATTTCCGAAATCGATTTAAAAACAATTTCATCTTATTCCTTGTCGGTTCCTGATTCCAAAAACATATAGATATGATATGTTTGGATTAAAAACACGCTCAGAAAGTTAAAACGAAGAGAGGTACAGAAAAGCGTGCTATGCAGCACAGCGAAACCACTACCGCGCTGAACAGGCTCGTAAGTTTCACTCCGTTTTTCACAAGCGGCGGACTACGGTCATTGTGAAAAAATGCAGTGCGTTCAGTTTCATTCTGTGAGTTCCACAGCTTGACTAAATGTAGTAATTTCGCCTTACGCGACTTGTTTTATTGTTGCTGTACGTCATTATAAACAGATTATTTCAGAACAAGAAAAGCAAATGCTTGCACACGACTCGCCTTCGTTACCCCCGCCCCTCGCTTAACCACCTTACCCCTTAGAAGACGCCCTTCCTTTTAAGACCCCAAACCCCGAATAAGACATTTTAAAGACCCTGTTTTCTAAGATATTTTGTTTAAAACCTCTATAAGTTTACCCCCATTATCACGCTGCCAAGCCGGGTGACACTGGAATACGCCGCGTCACCGCATGACGTCAAACGCATCAGCTGTTCGCAGTGAGTATCTCCAGAAAATCGCCTCTAACTTCTTCCAAATAACACATCATAACATTACTGTTGTCTTCACTTTAGCATAAGGTGTTATAGTATCCTGGAATCGATTCATTTTGTTCCTCGGACGCATGTGTGGACGTAGATATAAGATTATTCACAGTTCTCAAGCGTATTCTGTTTAAATCTAGGTTTTCCACGATTCTCATGGAAAATCAAGCTCACGAACTAAGCTGCAGACAATCGGAGAACGTTCGATGGTCATTTATTGATAGTTCAGTCACTTGTTGAGACGTATAGTGCTGTAGTTTGATTACACTGCATGAATTTCTGAAGTCACCCAAGTTTTTGTCGGGTGTGCGCCGGATCCTTTTTTATTTTTTCATGGGTGTGTGCCGCGTCACCGATCGGGTGAGCGCCGCGTCAAGTACTTCAAAATAATATAGTTGGGTCTCTCTGTGTCTGTCGGTCTGTGTGTGGCAGTTTGATGCGAAAAACAGCTCTCCACAGAAATATGACTTAGCTGGATGTTTTTTGTCACTTTTATGCAAGATCAAGAGAACATAACACAGCAGTTGTGTGTTTTCCAGTAATTGTGGACAGACTCAACTCAAAACTCTCTCTCTCTCTCTCTCTCTCTCTCTCTCTCTCTCTCTCTCTCTCTCTCTCTCTCTCTTTGTTCATTCTATAAATCCCCAAAAGATAACATCTTTTTCTTTCTTGTTTCAGCATATCTGGTCATGGATTCCCCCCCCCCCCCCCCCCCCAAGCACACACGAAAGTTGCTCTTGGGATGCAAATAATAAAACACATAAAGACAAAACAAAACCTCTCCTGCCTTATGACAACCACACCAAACTACTGATGTGTCATGCGTCTTGTCTATTCCCGATACAGTGAAAGAAGCAGTAATAAATTCAAAGAAAGTGAAACTATTTGCAGTTGTGTTCAAAGAAAAAAGAAACGATCAAAATTAAAACAACTAGCGAATGTAAAACGATCGTATTGAAAACAAGCAGGATTTCTTTTAGCTATTTCAGCATTTACTCTTTTAAAACTTAAGTCCCCCTCCCCACCAACAAAGGAATAATGTTCTCAGATTAATACAGATTGTCTTCCTTGTTGACAAAGAAATAAAATAAACAAAAGAAATCACAGCAATCGCAATCTAACTGAAATCTTTGCAGTTAGTCTTCTTTGCATACATTCACTGTTTTTTTGTCATGGGACATCTCCCCTTCTCATGGCGCTTCTGTCCCTGGAGAAACTTGAACTTTCTGTGACACGTGGAGCACTCGAACTGGGGTTCCTTGTCATGTGAATGCATGTGCTGATGAAGCAGGTGTGTAGAATGAAATGTTTTGTCGCAGGTGCTACAGTTATGAGCTGCTCTCGGGGCATTAAGACACACATGTCTGGTGAGATTCCGTCTGTTTTGGAATGACTTGTTGCATTTTTCGCAAAGGTGAGGCTTGACACCGCTGTGAGCACTGATGTGACTGTGAAAGTCAGATCTATTCATAAACGTTTTGGCACAATGTTGGCAGGAGTACCTTGGCCCTTGCGCAAAATCATGTTTCATGCGTCTGTGTTCTTTAAGACTGGACATTCGTGAAAAGATTTTTCCACAATCTTGGCAAAGTTCCCGAACTCGGGTTTTCTTTGCTGGCGTTGACGTCATGGCTGGGAGGCCTATAGCCTCACTTAGATCTTGAAGTGGTTGCGTTTGAACAGTTTCTTCAGTACTTACATCCAAGAAGCTATCAAGGGTGACAGCGGACAATTCCATCTGTAATGAAATGGAACAGACTCATACACGGATCAGTTCATGTACTTCCTGAGTTCAGCTTGTATCAAAAAGTACGCAATACCACCATTAAACGATAAACTATGGCCAAGTAGAAACGAAAGTTGTTGACGCGGCGCACACCCATGGCAAAGCTAAAAGTGATCGGGCAGACACCCGGCGAGTGACGCGGCGTACACCCGTGAAATCTTTCGGTGACCAAATGAATTCACGAACTGTGATCAAAGTATACCAACTTGAATAATAAAAAGTGACGTGCGTATCACGAAATGGCCTTTAATTACTCTCCAGGTATCTGCAGCTTTGTCCGTGAGGTTATTTTTCCATACGAACTGAGGAATGCCTAAATTTACACTGAATATGCTTGAAAAGTGTACATAATCTTACTTCGAGGGCCACGCATATGTCGGAGGAACAAAATGAATCGATTCCAGGATACTATAGCACCTTATGCTAAAGTGAAGACAACAGCAATGTTATGATATGTTATTTGGAAGAAGTTAGAGGCGATTTTCTGGAGATACTCACTGCGAACAGCTGATGCATTTGACGTCATGCGGTGACGCGGCGTATTCCAGTGTCACCCGGCTTGGCAGCGTGATTATAAGGCCTGATTTTCGCAGGGTTTTGTAGATCTTAAAAGGAGGATTCCACTACCTATGACCCCATCGTCCCCCCCGCCCCCCCTTATGTGACCTGTATCGATCCATTTAGTAAATCAACCATAAAAATATTTCACATATTTATATTCAAACTGGCACAACCCCCAACCTCCTCCCCACCACCATCACTAGCCTGACATACTCAACATCCACCAAATTTTGAAAAAAGATTTTTTATTAAACAAAATTCATAATGATTACTAATTTTTTTGACCAAATTGAGTATTGGCTGGCTTAGACAAAAATGTAATATGAAAGACTCAGACACTATGACAATATGATATCATAACATGATGTCATCACCAATAGTCTATAGCCAAGACTGACCAAATCAAACAATGACATCATAGCTTAATGAGGTCATGACTTATATCCTTAATAGCTCAATGGACATTTTCAGTGGTGAAAATCGAGCAAACATTGTCATGCTGGGACTTTGATGAAAACAAGCCAAATTTGGGTCATGTCTGCTGATTTTCAACACCTACATTTGTGTGAAATTTGGAGGATCTTGCTCCCCAGAAAAACGAGGAAATATTAACGTAAGTTTTTACGAACATAACCCCGCTTTGACCCCAAAATGTGACGGGGGTAAACAAAACTAGGGTCATGTTGACAGATGATCAAACCCTTGAAGTGTTCAAAGATTCAAAGCTCTAGCTTCAAAAACACATGAAATAACGTCAATGTTAAGTTATTATGAATCGAACATGACCCTCTGTGACCCCAAAACTTGACGCGGGTCAACCAAACTTAGGTCAATTTGGGAGATTATCAAATCCCAAGAAGTGTGCAAGGTTTTAAAGCTCTAGCTTCAAAACCATCCGAGACAACCTCAACTTTAAGTTTTTATTAAACGAACATGACCCCGCAGTGACTCACCCCAACATTTGACAAGGGTGAACCAAACCGGGGTCACTTCGTGAATTCATCAAATCCTAAAAGAGCGCGACGTTTCATAGATCTAGCTTGAAAGACATCCGAGATAACCTCAACGTTAAGTTTTTTGTCCACGGGCGAATATAATTAATATACAGAATCTCAAAACTTCTTCAATGATACCTGCAATGAAGGGACAGCCTTGAGAACAACCAGCGGACATACATTACAGGGGGCCTTTCATGACAGGTAGCCTTTATTCTTCTTCTTCTTCTTCATGGGTTGAAACTCCTACGTTCAATCATGTTTTTGCACGAGTGGATTTGTACATGTATGGCCATTTTTTTACCCCGCCATTTAGGCAGCCATACGCCGCTTTCGGAGGAAGCATGTTCGTGTTTCTATAACCCACCGAACTCTGACATGGATTTCAGGATCTTTTCCGTGAGCACTTGGTCTTGTGCTTGCGTGTACACAATAAGGGGGATACGGCACTACGCAGCTAGATCTTTACATAAGTTGACTTGGGAAATCGGAAAAATTCCCACCCTTTACCCTCCAGGCGGCCGCGGCCGGGATTTGAACTCACGACCTTCCGATTAGGAGGTCGATGTCTTATCCACTACGCCACTGCGCCTGTCAGAGTCATTTCTCAACTGTGTTTATTAATACAAATTGAAACAAAAATCCATGACAAAATAAACAACTGACCTTACGCTAGGACAGCAGACCAGAGCAATGTACGTCCCCAGAAAAGTGAAACTGAAAATAAAACAAGTCGCGTGAAGGGATATAAAGACATTAACAGTGCCGTGTATTGGCAGAAGGCAGTAAGTCTAAATTTGGTAAAAATGAGATTTTCATATCATAATGCAGAGGGGAAAAAGGCGCATCGTGTGTCAAAATGTCTAAGATGTGCGATCAATATTCATGGACTTTTTGAAGAAGTAAGTCCACCAAAAAAATTTAATCGAAGGATAAAAATCGGCAAATGGAAGCAAGTCCAGGGACTTTTGGTTTTCAGGTTTGCACTGGACTTACTTCCTCGCAAGCCTCAAAACGAGTTTGCATGGTTTAGCGCTCTATGTCCATTAGCCAACTAAGCTTATTGTATCATTATTTCCCTGGCCTTTGTCGGGGAAAATCATACACCATAAACCAGTCATCGCCGAGACAACATTCAGATAGTCTCGGCTAACCATACCGAAGACCGAGACGGGTCACGCTCGCCTCCGCGAAGCATGCTTCCGTAGTACTTACTGAACCTTTTTTTGGTTTTTGTTTGTTTGCTTAACGCCCAGCCGACCACGAAGGGCCATATCAGGGCGGTGCTGATATAGGGCGGTGCTGCTTTGACATATAACGTGCGCCACACACAAGACAGAAGTCGCAGCACAGGCTTCATGTCTCACCCAGTCACATTATTCTGACACCGGACCAACCAGTCCTAGCACTAACCCCATAATGCCAGACGCCAGGCGGAGCAGCCACTAGATTGCAAATTTTAAAGTCTTAGGTATGACCCGGCCGGGGTTCGAACCCACGACCTCCCGATCACGGGGCGGACGCCTTACCACTAGGCCAACCGAGCCCTTACTGAACCTATTTTCTTTCATTCTGAGCATATTTTTAGAGTAAACATGACATATCTATATATTTTTGAATTCAGGAGAAGATGAGGAATACGATGCAATCCTTATTTAATCTGTTTCTGAAAATTCGTTTTTAATGACAACTTTAATGAGCAAACTCATTAATTAAGTTTTAAGCCTCCAATCTGAAATGCAATACCAAAGTCCGGGCTTCGTCGAAGATTACTTAACCAAAATTTCAACCAATTTGGTTGAAAAATGAGAGCGTGACAGTGCCGCCTCAACTTTCACGATAATCCGGATATGACGTTATCAAAGACATTTATAAAAATAAACAAGAAGGGCAAAGCCCATACGACTCACATGCTTTACACATTTTTCCTACCAAAATACATGTGACCTTAACCCAAGGTCAAGGTCATGCAACACAAAGCTGTTAATTCAAGACATAGGAAGTACAATGGTGCTTATTGGCTCTTTCTACCATGAGATATGGTCACTTTTAGTGGTTCACTACCTTATTTTGGTCACATTTCATAAGGGTCAAAGTGACCTTGACCTTGATCATATGTGACCAAATGTGTCTCATGATGAAAGCATAACATGTGCCCCACATAATTTTTAAGTTTGAAACAGTTATCTTCCATAGTTCAGGGTCAAGGTCACTTCAAAATATGTATACAATCCAACTTTGAAGAGCTCCTGTGACCTTGACCTTGAAGCAAGGTAAACCAAACTGGTATCAAAAGATGGGGCTTACTTTGCCCTATATATCATATATAGGTGAGGTATTCAATCTCAAAAACTTCAGAGAAAATGTGAAAAATGTGAAAAATAGCTGTTTTTTAGGCAACATTTATGGCCCCTGCGACCTTGACCTTGAAGCAAGGTCAAGATGCTATGTATGTTTTTTGGGGCCTTGTCATCATACACCATCTTGCCAAATTTGGTACTGATAGACTGAATAGTGTCCAAGAAATATCCAACGTTAAAGTTTTCCGGACGGACGTCCGGACGGACGGACGGACGACTCGGGTGAGTACATAGACTCACTTTTGCTTCGCATGTGAGTCAAAAAAGTCTGGGGATGCCATACTCAGTATTTCTCATGTCAAGTTTCATGAAGATCGGTCCAGTAGTTTTCTCTGAATCGCTCTACACACACACACACACACACACACACACACACACACACACACACACACACACACACACACACACCACGACCCTCATCTCGATTCCCCCCTCTACGTTAAAACATTTAGTCAAAACTTGACTAAATGTAAAAATGAACAATTTTGTCATTGACATGCTAAAAAAAACCTGAGATATACAAACCAGGTAACTGATTACAAATTACAAAAACACTGTTGGTATTGGTGTTTATTACACTCTCTGACTGCAATTTATGTTCCTTATATGGTCAAACGCGTCTTTTTTACATTTCCATATAAGGGAAAAGGTGGTATAAATAGAGGTTACGCAATGTTCTATTTATAACTCACGTTGGGAATCCCGAGAGACTTTCTTTGTTTAGTGGGGCACCTACGGGGTCAAGGCTTACAAAAAACGTATATCTACCAAAGCAGGGGCGGATCCAGGAGGGGGGGGGGGGGGGGGGGTTCCGGGGTTTCTGGAACACCCCCCCCCCCCCCTATCCTAATTTTTTTTTTTTTTGTGAGAGAAAAATTTTAAAAAAAACATTTGAAAAACAAGAAAATCTGATGGTTCAGATTGCACCAGATTGCTCCATTTTCCTTGATTTTTATCAAATTGTTCGGGGGGGCATGCCCCCCGGACCCCCCGAAGAGCCGGCCTTTGTCTTTTTAGATTTACTTTTTGGAAGGTGTTTTAGGAGAAGTTTCTTGGCCCAGATTGCACCAAATTGCTCCGTGTCAGTTCCTGGTTTTTATTAACATTTTCCGGAGAGTGGGGGGGGGGGGGGGGGGGGGGGCTTGCCCCCTAACCCCCCTAAGAGGTCGAACGCTTCGCACCCTCAACTCAATTTTCCCTTAAAGAAATTTGGAAACCCCCCCTTGAAAATGATGTGATCCGCCCCTGCAAAGTGTGGTGTTAGTTAGTGCACATATCACATTTGTGAGCAAAGATTCAGAGATGATACATGTACTTCGACATACACACCAACAGCAGGCTTACCAGAAAAACTGCTTGTCTTCGTTAACCTGGTTTTTTTTAACATTTTTTATGTACAGTCAAATGTAATTTTATTCAACACTCAGAGAAGAAAATCATCCGCAGCAAAGAAAGCGGAGGAAACGGATAAGAATGCTCAAAGGGAGAAAACTCGTGCTCTTTACAATTCACTTACTAGGCCATAGTGTAGAGCCACATGCCATCTGTTCTAACCCAGTGTTTGATTGGTTCTCTGCAACAGAAAACAGCACACACACAACATAAAACAAAAATATTTTCTCAGAGAAATCTTATTAGAAAATACACTTTCTGTGGGGAGGCCAAATCTTTTCTCTTGACATCTGCTAAGAAGCCACTGTGTTGCAGTGAATATTTTTTTCCAAGTATTTCAACCACAGAAATGCACTCCCGCAAACAACATTTGTCAGACATGCAGATTGTATATTTTAAACAGTGACTTTTCTTCTTCTTCGTTCATGGGCTAAAACTCCCACGTTCACTCATGATTTTTGGACGAGTGGGTTTTTACCTGTATGACCGATTTTACTCCGCCATTCAGGCAGCCATACGCCGCTTTTGGGGGGGGGGAGCATGCTGGCTATGTTCGTGTTTCTATAACCCACTGAACTCTGACATGGACTACATGATCTTGTTCAAGCGCACTTGGTCTTGTGCTGGTGTGAACACACGAAGGGAGATAATGTAGGCACTAGCAGGTCTGCACATAATAAGTTAACCTGGGAGATCGTAATAATCTTCACCCGTAACCCACAAGGTGCGGCCAGGATTCGAGCCCTTGACCTTCTGCATAGAAGGCCAATGTCTTATCCACTCGGTCACCGCGCCTGACCAAACACTGATTCAAATGCCACACTGCAAGCTTTCTTTATTTGGTGTTTAACGTCGTTTTCAACCACGAAGGTTATATCGCGACGGGGGAAGGGGGGAGATGGGATAGAGCCACTTGTCAATTGTTTCTTGTTCACAAAAGCACTAATCAAAAATTTGCTCCAGGGGCTTGCAACGTAGTACAATATATTACCTTACTGGGAGAATGCAAGTTTCCAGTACAAAGGACTTAACATTTCTTACATACTGCTTGACTAAAACCTTTACAAACATTGACTATATTCTATACAAGAAACACTTAACAAGGGTAAAAGGAGAAACAGAATCCGGTAGTCGCCTCTTACGACATGCTGGGGAGCATCGGGCAAATTCTTTCTCGTCCCAACCAATATGGGACTCCCCCCAACCCGCGGGGGGTGACTGCAAGCTGTCACAATGAAGAAATGAAACCAGCATGCCCTCTGTTGTTCTGTATCATTCTACATATACCACACTGGGTGTTTTGAAACCTGACATTAGCCAAAAGCAAGAGAAATACATTAAGCAAGAACCAGCCACTAGCTATAGGTCAAAGCAAGAACAAGCCACTAGCTATAGGTCAAAGCAAGAACAAGCCACTAGCTATAGGTCAAAGCAAGAACCAGCCACTAGCTATAGGTCAAAGCAAGAACAAGCCACTAGCTATAGGTCAAAGCAACCAGTGAAACTAATGCGTATACTATACTGTATTGACAAAGCAGTTTGCATTTTGATACGAACTACAGTCAAAACCATCAAGACTGGTGTAACTTGCATTGGTTAACAATTTATTCCGGTATTTTCACGTAAAAAACAGTGAAATGCCAGAATTGTCCATTTAATGCAATCGCTGATTTAAAAAAAAATACACACACAAAATGGGAAGAGATCGCCCTCCAAGGAAACAAGAAAAGCAAATTCTTTATACGACTCTCCTTTGCTATGTCCATTAAGGTTTTGTAGGTCTTGAAAGAAGGATTACAATACCTATGACCTCCCCCCCCCCCCCCCCCCCCCCCCTCACGTCCGACTGATTGAAACAAACTTGATCCTTTTGTGACATGTATCAATCCATGCAACCCTAAGAATATTTCACGTATTTCACATATTCAAACTAACCTATTTCCCACCACCATCACTAGCCTGACATTCTCAACATCCACCAAATTATTTTAGAAAATAAAACAAGAATCATAATAATTACTCAATTTCTTTCCAAAATTGAGTTTTGGCTAGCCGAGGCAAAATATGTATACTCAGACACTTTAATGACCTCATTTCTGACACGGTGACATCATAACATGGTGTAATAACCAAGAGTCCAGCCAAGACTGTGACCAATTCAAACAAATGACATCATATATCCTTGAAAGCTCAGTGGATATTTGCAGTGGTGAAAGTCTTTTCCAGCAAACATTTTCATGCTGGGACTCCAAACTTTGATGAAAACAAGCCACATTTTGGTCATGTCTGCTGATTACCAACACCTACAAATTCGTGAAATTTGGAGGCCTTTGCTCCCAAAATAAATGAGAAAACCTCAAAGGAAAGCTTTTTACAAACATGACCCCCAACTACGGTCATGTTGACCGATTATCAAACCCTTGAAGTGTTCAAAGTTTCAAAGCTCTAGCCTGAGATAACGTCAATGTTAAGTTATTATGAATCGAACATGACCCCCTGTGACCCCCAACAATTGACGAGGGTCAATCAAACTTACGTCAAGTCGGTAGATTATCAAACCCTAGAAGTGTGCATAGTATCAAAGCTCTAGCTTCAAAAACATCCGAGATAACCTCAAGGTTAAGTTTTTATGAAACGAACATGACCCTGCTGTGACCCCCAAATTTAGCGTGGGTCAACCAAACTCAAACTGGGGTCACTTTGTGAGATCATCAAACCCTAAAAGTGTGCAAAGCTTCAGAGGTCTAGCTATAAAAACTTCCAAGATAACCTCAACGTTAGGTTTTTTGTCCACGGCCGGACAACATCCATACAGACGAACACATAATAATTATGAATCCTAATACTGACCAATTACTCATTTTTTTTCATTTTCATTTTTTCATTTTCATTTTTTCATTTTCATTTTTTCATTTTCATTTTCAGATGAGTCAAAAAGCCGTATATCATGTACTTACACAAATATGAACATGGCGATGAATCCAAACGTCACTGAGAGCTGTGCTGTCAGAATCAGATACACCTGAAAATAAATTTTAAAAGATCATTTCATTGCCCACAGGAAATCTGTACTGACAGAAAAATACAGGTAAGCATGGCAGTCAAATAAAGCATTACAGCTGTTATGTTCAATATAATATACATAATCTCAAAGCTTCTACAATGATGCATGCAATGAAAGGACAACCTTGAGAGCAACCAGCGGCCATACATTACAGGTGGTCTTTCATGACAGGTAGCCTTTCTTCTTCTTCTTCTTCTTCTTCTTCTTCTTCTTCTTCTTCTTCATGAGCTGAAACTCACTCATGTTTTTCCACGAGTGGGTTTTTACGTGTATGACCGTTTTTACCCCGCCATTCAGGCAGCCATACGCCGCTTTCGGGGGGTAGGTAGCCCTTCATGACAGGTACAGTGGAACCCCTCGGTTAAGATCTCCAACAATCTGAGAAAATCAGGTCGCGGGTGGGTTCTTCTTCTTCTTCTTTTGCGTTCGTGGGCTGAAACTCCCACGTACACTCGTGTTTTTTGCACGAGTGGAATTTTACGTGTATGACCGTTTTTTACCCCGCCATTTAGGCAGCCATACGCCGTTTTCGGAGGAAGCATGCTGGGTATTTTCGTGTTTCTATAACCCACCGAACTCTGACATGGATTACAGGATCTTTTTCGTGCGCACTCGGTCTTGTGCTTGCGTGTACACACGGGGGTGTTCGGACACCGAGGAGAGTCTGCACACAAAGTTGACTCTGAGAAATAAATCTCTTGCCGAACGTGGGGACGAACTCACGCTGACAGCGGCCAACTGGATACAAATCCAGCGCGCTACCGACTGAGCTACATCCCCGCCCGCAGGTGGGTTCAACTGCAGGGTTCTTTCGTCCCATTCTGAGACACACCTTTCTGATGAAAGCTCTCCGGATGGCTTTGTCGGCGAAAGAAGCCCCCATGCCTGGTGCTCCAACAGCTCCTTCGTCAGGGCGATTAGTCTGACCCATGGGGCGAGGCATCACTGTATATATAGCAGGAGGTTGCGCTGGTGAAAAAACAAAATGGACACAATAAATATACATTGTACTACCGTGGAACCCACCTTTTAAGACCTTCAAAAATCTGAGAAAAGCAGGTCTTACAAAGGAGGGAGTCTTTAAATGGGGGTAAATTTACAGAGGTTTTGAACAGGAAGTCTAGGAAAACAGGGTCTTAAAAATGAGGAAGTCTTAAATTGGGGGGGGGGGGGTCCTCAAAAGGGGGGGGTGGGTCCATTGTATTTATGCAAATTACCTATTTCATAACTTTAGTGTCCCATCACTGGAAAACTCGGGTCGCTTCCTCCCAGTGGAAAGCTAGCAGCAACAGAGTCGCGCTACCCAGGTGTGTGCGTGTTTAGGTGTAATCAGCCACCTGCACTTATGGCAGAATGACCGAGGTCTTTTACGTGCCACTAGTACTGTGGCGACACGGGGGCGGAACATGGATACCGTCTCTGAGTCTGCACATACAGTTGACCCGTGTCCGTTCCGGCCCGGATTTAAACCCATGACCCTATGATCACAAGTCCAGTGCTGTAACAACTGACCTTATTTTAAGACAAGAAACACATCCAGGAAAATGAAAATCAAATCTTCACAAGAAAAGCGAATGCTCATGAATACGACTCAATAATAAGACCTCACCTGGCCCTCCCTTTCCATATTTGGCATAACCAGCTGGTTGGCTGAAACCACCTGGTTGACCATAACCACCTGGTTGGCCAAAACCACCTGGTTGACCATAACCACCTGGTTGACCATAACCACTCGGTTGACTGAATCCACCTGGTTGACCATAACCACCTGGTTGGCCAAAACCACCTGGTTGACCATAACCACCCGGTTGACTGAATCCACCCGGCTGACCCTGACCATAGTTTGGTTGTGGTGCACCCTGGTTGTAGCCAAAGGCAGGGGCCGGGGCTGAAAAGAACAACCAAAGATCAGGTGACCGTGGGAATAAAATTAGAACGAGGTCAACACTGAATATTGCATACAAAGGAACCCCTATTTTAAGACCTCCACTACTTTTGAAGGTCTTAATAAGGGGCCGGTTCCACTGTATGCATATTCCGGAAATAACTTTTGTCGGTTTGTATGGCCTGTGTGTTGCATAACCTGAATATGAGGCAAACTTGAGCCATAGCAGTAAATGATAGGGAATAGACGTTTTCCGGAAATAACTCTATCAGAATTGACAAGCGGAAGGGAGTTCACTCCACCGCAGAAAAAAACCAGCCTTAACAGGAAACACTGACATGGTCGAACGAGAAAACACATGGTCGACCTGTTAAAACAATGGTCGCAGCATTAATAACTGACTCCGATGTGTATGTTATGCAGTGTCCGCTCGATTTGACCCCATTTCCTTCAAAAATATACAAGGGGATCGCAGTTAATTAACGATCTGTTGCTGCAATGCTGGATCGGCTGTT
Source organism: Littorina saxatilis (assembly GCF_037325665.1). Classification (NCBI taxonomy): domain Eukaryota; kingdom Metazoa; phylum Mollusca; class Gastropoda; order Littorinimorpha; family Littorinidae; genus Littorina; species Littorina saxatilis. Next base: position 30,538,048 of record NC_090258.1, read on the forward strand.
TTAGCTACCACAGGCCATAAAACCAACAAGAGTTATTTTGTCCATGATAGAGGTGAAAAGATTAGGGCAAAAGAAGTAAATTTAAGTGGTTTTTTTTTGGTTTTGCTTTTTTCAACCCGTTATTTAGGCTGTTGATTTAAAAAATGTAAGAATTTGATTGATAAAAGAAAAAAGACCTATGAAGAAGGATGCTCCCAGCCGGAAAAAAGAAGAAAAAAGGGGGGAAAAGGCAAATAAGAAGGGTAGTAGCAACCTGCATGCAACTGAGGTTTAAAAAATAAAAAATAAAAAAAAATTAAAAAAAAAGAGTTATTTCCGAACACTGTCTATAGTAAATTCATCAGGTATATATATCAACTAATCAAACGAAATAACGATGACCAGTGCTGTTCCTACTAATAAAATATTCTGTATTCTGTAAAAATAAAAAAAAAGACGAAAACAAAAGACGAAAAAAAAAACCCAGTTATATGAATTATGAGATTTTACATTGTGCATTGTACGCCTCCCGTAAACCATCACAGATACTTTCAGGCTTTTACACACAGTACAAACACCCTTTCATTTGAACGCTCACCAAACGGGAACATCCTAGGTGCCCTACGTAAAGAGCGAGCAATTTTCAAAGAATTAATTTTGCGGATTGTCTGGTCAGACAATCGGACCGTGGTGCGTTTTGGCGCTAGACCTAACTTTTAAAATCTAAATAATAAATTGACAGCTTGTTACACAAACATTCTTAAATCATCAAAGAATTCTTTTTCATCAAGACAAGATCAGTACAATTCGAAGTTTTGAAAGTTTGAAAAAAGAAAAGCCCGGAAGCAGAGTCACGCAAGGTCGTGGTTCTCGTAGCAGACGACGGTTTATGCCTATCGCCAGTTCCTCTGAACAGTCAAAAGCCATCGCTAGAGTTCTTGTGAATCACAGCCGTTTGTTTCGTTCAGATTCAAAGGTACATAATAACGTGCTATTGCAGACAAGCTTACAGTGAGTCGCATTCAAATTACAAACTGACGACTACATTGTGAAACAAGAGGCGAAGCCTTCAAGGCTCACGTAAGAAATCGACAAACAGTAACACAAACTCAATCACTCCGTCACACATACACACACACAGTAAGCATAGGTGACACGGTGCAAGAGTGCGAGACACTAGATCTAGATATGTCTGTCTGTAGCCTACTTACGGGGACAAGACTGCCAGATGGCCAGATCGACACTGCGCTTTCGACAGCGCTTCCTCGCGCAGACACTGGAAACACGCTCAGCTGTGCAGATTAACCTGTAGGAAATCTCCTTTGGTATCTTCTTTATCTATTTTTCTGGAGCTACAAAACCGAACAATGTGAAATCGTCTTCTCCGAATCGGCGAACTGCAGCTCGGTGATAACTGTATCTATACCACAATCCTTCACGCGATCTGACCTAACCTTGACCCCTGACCTGGTCTACATACCACACACGACACAAACCAGTCACCTGTTTTTACCCCCACCCCCCCCCCCCCCCCCAAAACCCCCCACCACCCGTTTTCTTTGGATACACACTTTAACTACATACGTGCCGACGAAATGTTGATCATTGCTTCAATATTTTGAAGCTGTTGCTTGGATAATAACCAGGTAAAATTAGTATTTCGGTGTTCAGTCAAATGTTAAAGTTTCTACCACAGACATACATACATACATACATACGCACGCAAACACGCACAGACAGACAAAAGTTAGCATCGCATAGGCTACACTTACGTGAGCCAAAAAGGAAACTGGATCACACAGGTTCACGATGGCTCAGGGGTAAGATAAACAACGCAAAAATAAATTCTTTGAAAATTGCTCGCTCTTTACGGAGGGCACCTAGGATGTTCTCAAGTGGTGAGTGTTTATATGAAAGGGTGTTTGTACTGTGTGTAAAAGCCTGACAGTATCTGTGATGGTTTACGGGAGGCTTACTGTGCCTTTAATAGCAATATGATCTGTCTTCTCTGAATGTCAATCTCAGCAAAACACACACACACACACACACACACACACACACACACACACACACCTGATGGGTAGCCCTGCGCATTTCCATACCGAGGAGGGGGTTGGTAGGCCATCCTGGTTCTCTGTAAAAATAGAAGAAAACAAACATGCATTAGTCGTTTAGAATATAGTGGATTCCGCCCTTTTGATGCCCCGAATGGAAGACTTTTGATGCCCCAAATGGAAGACTGTTGATGCCCCGAATGGAACACTTTTGATGCCCCAAATGGAAGACTGTTGATGCCCCGAATGGAAGACTTTTGATGCCCCGAATGGAAGACTTTTGATGCCCCAAATGGAAGACTTTTGATGCCCCAAATGGAAGACTTTTGATGCCCCGAATAGAAGACTTTTGATGCCCCAATGGAAGACTTTTGATGCCCCAATGGAAGACTTTTGATGCCCCAAATGGAAGACTTTTGATGCCCCAAATGGAAGACTTTTGATGCCCCAAATGGAAGACTTTTGATGCCCCAAATGGAAGACTTTTGATGCCCCGAATAGAAGACTTTTGATGCCCCAATGGAAGACTTTTGATGCCCCAAATGGAAGACTGTTGATGCCCCAAATGGAAGACTTTTGATGCCCCAAATGGAAGACTGTTGATGCCCCGAATGGAAGACTTTTGATGCCCGAAATGGAAGACTTTTGATGCCCGAAATGGAAGACTTTTGATGCCCCAAATGGAAGACTTTTGATGCCCCGAATAGAAGACTTTTGATGCCCCAAATGGAAGACTTTTGATGCCCCAAATGGAAGACTTTTGATGCCCCAAATGGAAGACTTTTGATGCCCCAAAGGGAAGACTTTTGATGCCCCGAAGACTTTTGATGCCCCAAATGGAAGACTTTTGATGCCCCGAATGAAAGACTTTTGATGCCCCGAATGAAAGACTTTTGATGCCCCAAATGGAAGACTTTTGATGCCCCGAATGGAAGACTTTTGATGCCCCAAATAGAAGACTGTTGATGCCCCGAATGGAAGACTTTTGATGCCCCAAATGGAAGACTTTTGATGCCCCAAATGGAAGACTTTTGATGCCCCGAATGGAAGACTTTTGATGCCCCGAATGGAAGACTTTTGATGCCCCAAAGGGAAGACTTTCCCCTTCTACGATCATGTTTTTATCTCCAGATTGTCCGCTCACAACGGTATGTGGCATACTCCAGATACTTTCTTTCTTTCTTTCTTTATTTGGTGTTTAACGTCGTTTTCAACCACGAAGGTTATATCGCGACGAACTCCAGATACACGTAATTATATACTCCATGGAAGTGATGACTTACGTAATGAAAGAAGAGTTAACATTTTGAGTTTATTGTGCGATGATGACTCGATCCAGTCTGGATCATATATATATATACTCTGGATATTTTGCATAATGTCAGTTCATCAAGCTATAAATTTTAACAACTAGACTGTTAAGATTTTTTGATGCCTTTGACTTTCAGGGGGGAGGGTGGGGGACCAGCTGTACTGTACCCCCCCCCCCCCCTATTACTTATTAATTTGTTGATGTCACTCTGCTCGACAAACCAATTTTCCCAACTTGACATTTTATTTTGTTTTATTTACGAGAATTTATATCGCGCACATATCTCACCACACAAGGCGACTCAAGGCGCATGTTACCTATTAATGCCGTGTGAGATGGAATTTTTTTACACAATATATCACGCATTCACATCGACCAGCAAACCTCAAGCCTATTAGGGCGAGCATTCACCTTTCACGGCCTTTATTCCAAGTCACACGGGTATTTGATGGACATTTTTATCTATGCCTATACAATTTTGCCAGGAAAGACCCTTTTGTCAATCGTGGGATCTTTAACGTGCACACCAAATGTAGTGTACACGAAGGGACCTCGGTTTTTCGTCTCATCCGAAAGACTAGCACTTGAACCCACCACCTAGGTTAGAAAAGGGGGGAGAAAATTGCTAACGCCCTGAAGGGTCGAACTCGCAACCTCTCGCTTCCGAGCGCAAGTGCGTTACCACTCGGCCACCCAGTCTGCCACCCAGTCTGCCACCCAGTCCATCAGGAGAATGATACTGCTGATACAGTGGAACCCCTCTTTTAAGACCTTCACAAATCTAAGAAAATCATGTCTTAAAAAAGAGGGAGTCTTAAAATGGAGGTATAAGGCACACACACAAAAAATAGTCTGTTTACGGTATCCCGACCGACCCTATTTTTTCGCGCGACCCTAGACTTTTTTTTGGCATTTGGAAAAGGTCTTTGTTTTTTGGCAAAATAACTTAAAAATATTGTGTGTTTTTTTTAAATAAAAAAAATCCCGACCTACCGACCCTATTTTTTTTTTGTGTGTGTGGCCTATGTTACCATAAACAGACTTTTTTTTTTTTTTTGGCCTAAACTTACAGAGGTTATGAACAGAAAGTCTGAAAAACAGGGTCTTAAAAGGGAGGGAGTCTTAAATCGGGGGGTCTTAAAAGGGGGGTTCCACTGCTGTAATGAATAAATGAGCGTGACAGTAATGGAATTTCATTTGTTGGGATTTATGCAGTTATACAATGTCACTGTCACAATGTGAATGTCATCTGGTTCCCCCCTACAGAAGTTGCATGCTATGTGACAACAGCGGTGACATGTAGTCTTTCCATGAGTAGTGGTCCAGTGAACGATACCTTCCGCCTGTGGTTAGACTTAGAGCCTGAAAGTAAGACACTAGCTACTTACACAGTCAAATTACAATGCGAACGGATTCTTCCTATTTTCAAGAACAAAGTTTAACAATGTGCACCATTTAAAGGTACAGGATTTTCGGGAAAACCACCAACACACTGCCATGGACATAAATTGGTCAAATTCTGGAGCAGTGTTACATACCTCCTGTTTTCGATGCTAACACAAACTCAAAGCAACAAATTCAATGGAATAACACTTAACAAGATTAATCTACCTAATTGTTCTTCAAGTCTAAAAGAAACTCACCTGAAGCCTACAACAGACAGAAGACAGTTATTTCGCAACAACTACCTAAAATAACGCAGATCCCGTTCGGCTTCCTTTTCTCTCGCTCATTCTGTCTCTCTCTCTATTTACCTACGGAACATTCTTTCGACGCAGACGTCATTCTCTTTCTACGTCACTCATTTTGTCATAATCATTCATTCGCTTGCAGCTTCAATGGCGATAGAGGCCCTTCCCCGGCCTCCCCTGCGACCACCCCCCCCCCCCCTTCACACACACTGCTCCCCCAACCCCCCACCTTCTGTTTGTTAGTTTGAGGCAAATATAATTCAATGTGAACTCTAGCTAAAACAATCAGCATGGAAACCAATTGCGAGCTTTCTGTCTATCGCCCCTTCACCACCCCCCCCCCCCCTCCTCCTCCTCCTGTTCAAGTGAATACAGTAACAAAGTCCCTTCCGTTCTGCCCCCTGCCCTGATGTCACTGACCCCATCCACTGTCAACGGTACAGGCAATGTTTTGATAATCATCACTTGGTGTTTTGATGGCTGTTGAAAAGAAAAGTCGTGACACCCATACTAAGTGACTTAGTAAGTCACATGGGCTCGCAGAAATAACAAGAAATTAAATGCATAGGTCCTTCAGTTGTCTATCATTTCACGAACTGCTTCTTTGTTATGGGGGCGAGGACGCCCCCATTCTATACGGATAGTTTCGAGGTTGACCATGGGCAGCGCCATTTTGTTGTGAAATACGTCATCAGTTTGTGTACACAGGAAGTTGTGACATCCGTCACCCTATGGGAGGGGTGACGTCAAAATTGTTCATCTGTAGAAAGTTGTGAAATCCGTCACCCTATGGGAGGGGTGACGTCAAAATTGGTCATCACAGAGTTTGTGTAACACAGGAAGTTGTGAAATACGTCACCCCTCCCATGATATGTCGCATTGTGCAGGGTCAACTGCAACAAACTCAAACCGAGCCATTCATACCTAGCTGTATTTGAGTGACTTATATACCCGACATTTTTATTTCTTATTTTTAGCACAGGTGTAGGAAAAATCATGAACCAAAATGTTATTTATTTTCTAATTTAACATTTTTTTTACAAATATGACCATGGTCTTTTAAACATACAGTGACATTAAACATTGTTATGTTAAAAAAAAGAAAAAAGAAAAAAAGCTTTTGTGCACAAATCAGAAAATACATTGTACATTTTACCTACAGGCCAAACCGTGAGTGTCTGTGGCAAAGCCCGACCCAGGAAATTGCACTGATTTTATATTTAGATCAGAGAGAAATTGTCAAGAACAGGCGCTTGCATTTGGATGTGTCCAATGATAGTAGGTTTGGTTGTGATCAATCAGAATAATGTAGGAATAAAAATGTATGACAGTTTAGTATGATGACATGTAATTCACATATGCTGAAATATGATATTATACATCATGTAATATTATTATTATGGCTGTTGCCATGACCATGAAACCCAACAAAGGTTTAATGTAATGTAATTCAAAAAACCAAAACCGAGCACCTATTAATCTCGTCTTTGCGCGTGAAGATTGAGGCCGTCTGCCAGTAGCGGTTAGGTCATACAGTGGAACCCCTCTCTAGCGACCTTTAAAATGTTGACAAAAATCGGTCCTTGTGGAGGAGGGTCCTTACAGAGGGAGGGGGCGGAGTCAGGGGGCCACAAAGAAAGTCAGATTTAAAAAAAAAAAGAAAACAGAGAAGTTTGAGTTGCTGACGACCGTTCTCTCTGAAAGCAAACTGCTTCGATTTCATGTTTGTCCTTGGTGTCCACCAGTTCTGGTGCATGTACTACCCTGGCCAAGTTTCCTCTCAAGACATCAAAGAGACCGCCCCAGTATACTCTACAGCCTCTGGGCGAACCACCTCTCATAGCTAAAACTGGGTCAATGACCCCTGGGAAGAAGGTCAGTGTCTATAAAAATTTTACTCCTAGGCCTGCGGCCAGGGGGGGGGGGGAGTATACCGGTACCATTTGAGAATCAGACCAAATGAGAATTGAACCATTTGAGAACATCCTTTTTTTTTCAATCACTACATCGAAGGCCTGCGGCCCGGGGTTCACATGGGTTGGTTTGTTTGTTTGTTTCAAACCCACACCCATATACACACATTTCCCATTTAAACCATTTGTCGGCCCCCTGTCGATATTTATCGACTAAGTTCCTTGTCTCTGTTTGTTGATCATAACTGGATAGGCCTATGCTGCGCAAATAATGTATAGCCTACACTTGCGCAACTAAGAGAACCATCTGTTATGAAGAACGTTCTAAATAAAATTCAAAAACCACATATCGTTGAGTAATACGAAAACTAAAAATCAAGGGGGTTGCAATATATCTGTGAATGTATTGTTTTGTTAATAACAAACGTTCCAACAACCTACCTTTCTTGGTTTGTTTTTTTTCTAAAAAAATCAAGGGGGAAAACTTCGTTTGTCAAAACTCCTGCAGTAAGTTTACAGACACGCGTTTAGTCCCCTTTACAAGTCAATTTAAGACAATAATCTTGTCAGTTCCAGTACCAGTGGCGGATTTAGGGGGGGGGGGGCTAAGGGAGCCCGCCCCCCCCCCCCCCCCTTCAGGAAAAAAAAAAAAAAAAAAGAGAGAGAGAGAGAGAGAGAGAGAGAGAGAGAGAGAGAGAGAGAGAGAGAGAGACGGAGACGGAGCGAGAGAGAGAGAGAGAGAGAGAGAGAGAGAGAGAGAGAGAGAGAGAGAGATGATTAAATGACAGTTTCTGAGCTCAGTACATGGCCCTAGATTGCAGCATTTTGCTTCCTTGAAAGAAAACAAATTCCGGGGGGGGGGTGGCATGCCCCCGGACCCCCTTAGCATGTTTGGGCGCTTCCTTAAGATCCTGGATCCGCCCTTGAGTACTATTTATTGACAAGATTTCTGCATATTTTTACTATCCAAACTGTTCCGGTGAAGCACTGCAAATTCACGTGGGGGTTAACATTCAATCTGAAAGCGACGGCGAGATGTCATATTAAATTGGAAAATACTTTGATGGTCTGAAATTTTCCCCGAAGTACATCTTGTATGTAGGCATAAATTAGGCATTCAGGTTTGGGTCAAGCAATCTTTGACTAATAGTCCAAGCAAATAAGAGAACAACGTTGAAGTGACAATGACTAGGTTTAAAATGTCCCTTATCAGAAAGTTCAACCTCAGTCCTTTGATGTTTATTAAACACATTTTCATATAAAGTTGGCGCTTCATATGAAAAAGTGGCTTTGAAATTTACCCTAATCCTTCTTTGGGCTCTGTAAATGTCGTTTGGGGCTATGGTTGTAAAACGGTATCTACTGGTCACCCCAATGTATAAACTGAAAACTCTTTCTGCACCAGAACACGCAGAAAGGATTGTATCTGCCTGATGTCTGATGCTTTTCAAAATCCCCAACCACTAACACCTTCAAAACGGACATTAACTGACACTGTTGTTTTTCCCTATATAATCCTTACTATTTTTCCGAGACGTCGTCGTGTTGTGTATTTAGCTTGCCACAACCTCATACATGGTCCTAAAAGTTAAAGTTGAAGAAAATACTAAAGATAAATGAACAAGCTGACGCAGTGTCATTCGCACCGTGAATCCCCCCATGGGAACATACTAAAGTCTGGTTCCAAATAGGCTCAATTTCCTTCTATTTCTTTGTATTTCTGCCTCGTAGGGGTAGGGGTGTTCAAACCAAAGGCACCTTTAAACCAAAATTCAAATCACACATCTTACAATACTAAGACACTCAGCAGTGAAAGGGTGTCTGCTGGTAAAAAATTCCAAACAATCCTAAAAGTACTTCACTACTAAACGTGCTTTTAAAAAGAGCCGTTATTTTTCCCTCTATAATCAGTATTGTGTTTTCTGCGAACATGTAGTCTATTTAGATGGTTGTCATGTGCACATGAGTTGCTAAAGCGTTTTCAGTTGGGCATATGTCGAAAAGCAAAGAATTAGCCCTTTGAAAACCATCAGAACTGTCACACAAAAATAACATTTACCTATCTCACCAACTGACCAAACATAGGGCTTTTCCTTATGTATTATGTATTGTCGTGTTTTTTGTAGCATACTTGTGAAAACAGCCACCACTGTTGTAAATGATACTTTAAAGAGCATTATTTCATTTTTACAGTTGAAGGACAACCTGGACTGCCGTATATTACAGCTGTTTTACAATCAGCCAAAATTTTCTTAACAAACGTATGTTAAGAACAACTCCCATAGTGAAATTGAAGGAAAACAAAGTGAAAATCCCCCTGCCATAGAGGAGCTAAAGAATCAACAATAAACGACTGCATGGATAGCTTGATGCACGAATGCATTGCGGACATGTTTGTCTCCAACCAAGAGAAAGTTCCAAAAAATCCCTTTTGTGCTTCTTATTATACAGTGACGTCAAAGACAGCCTTTTCTGCTGTTCATACATTCAGGGGTTATGGTTACACTAAACGACGTAGTTGTAGCCATACTGCCATCCAGATTTATTTTTTCCTTGCGAGCAGTCACAGGGTGTTTGTGCTGTCTGCCAACCGTCAGACGACCCCGCCCAAGTCTGTTAAGGGACCGTTTGACCGTTATAGAACGCGTCTTTTTGATTTTTTAGCACATTTGGAAACGGTTGATTTTGATCCCTACCATTGTTTCCAAACATTATATAGGAATGTTTTGTGAACAACGGATAATAGCCGCTACTCGCATGTGTAGCAAAAGTGAGCGTACATACTCACCCTGGTCGTACAGCCGTTGTCCGTTGCCCGTCTTCATCTGTCTGTACAAATCATTACCTTTGGATTTTTCTCGAACGCTATGAAGTGAAGAAACACCAAATGTTGCAAAATGTTGTATGACCCCAAGAGCTCAAAAAAGATACTTGAGAACCTTGACCTTACCATAAGGTCAAGGTCACAGGGAGAATGAATGTGGTCTAAAAACTGCAAAATTTCACATTGTGCCAGTTTTCTGGAAAACAAATTAAAAACAGCGGGCTTAGTTTTGTATGGTATACAAGAAAAAGAAAGCCTTATCTTCTGATACCATTTTGGTTGACCTCGCTTCAATGTCAAGGTCACAGGAGTCCTTCAAAGTTGAATTGTATACATGTTTTGAAGTGACCTTGACCCTGAACTATGAAAAAAATCTTTCAAACTTCATAATTGTGTGGGGCACATGTTATATACTGATATTGAGCCACATTTAGTCACATATCATCAAGGTCAAGGTCACTTTGCCCCTTATGAAATGTGACTGAAACGGGCAATTGAATCACTAAAAGTGACAATGTCTCTTTGTAGAAAGTGCCAATAAGTATGTTTATGCTTCCTATGTCTTGAATTGATAGCCTTGTGATGTGTGACCTTTGATGATCTTGACCTTGGCCAAAGGTCATGTGTAATTTGGTAGGAAAAATCTGTAAACCAGTTCTAATAGTGTACAATGTCCTTGCCAGCTTCAGTTGTTAGACCTTCACCTTCAAGGTCACCTGAAGGTCAAGGTCACTTTAAGACAAAGGTCAAGCATGAGAGTCGCATGGGCTTTGCTTTGTTAAGATTTTTTACCAAGACTAGACACATGGATTTCTTTACCCGGCTTGGTCACATTTTTCATAGGGGTCAATGTGACCTTGACCCTAACGATATGTGACCAGATGTGGCTCACTATGAAATTCTAACAAACGCCCCACTCAGTGTTTAAGTTTGTAAGAGATATCGTCCATAGTAAAGTTAAAGGGGCAAGCTCACATCAAAATATGTCTACAATTCAAGTTTGAAGGGCTCCTCTGACCTTGACATTGAAGCGAGGTCAACCAAAATGGTATCAGAAGATAAGGCTTTCTTTTTCTTGTATACCATACAAAAACTAAGCCCGCTGTTTTTAATTTGTTTTCCAGAAAACTGGCACAATGTGAAATTTTGCAGTTTTTAGACGCTCTTGGGGTCATACAACATTTTGCAACATTTGGTGTTTCTTCACTTCATAGCGTTGGAGAAATATCCAAAGGTAATGTTCAGTACAGACAGATAAAGACGGGCAACGGACAACGGCTGGACGACCAGGGTGAGTATGTACGCTCACTTTTGCTACACATGCGAGTAGCGGCTATTATCCGTTGTTCACAAAACATTCCTATAAATTGGAAACAATGGTAGGGATAAAAATCAACCGTTTCCAACTGTGCCAAAAAATCAAAAAGACGCGTTCTATAACGGTCAAACGGTCCCTTAACAGACTTGGGCGGGGTCATCCAACGGTTGGCAGACAGCACAAACACCCTGTGACTGCTCGCAAGGAAAAAATAAATCTGGATGGCAGTATGGCTACAACTACGTCGTTTAGTGTAACCATAACCCCTGAATGTATGAACAGCAGAAAAGGCTGTCTTTGACGTCACTGTATAATAAGAAGCACAAAAGGGATTTTTTGGAACTTTCTCTTGGTTGGAGACAAACATGTCCGCAATGCATTCATGCATCAAGCTATCCATGCAGTCGTTTATTGTTGATTCTTTAGCTCCTCTATGGCAGGCGGATTTTCACTTTGTTTTCCTTCAATTTCACTATGGGAGTTGTTCTTAACATACGTTTGTTAAGAAAATTTTGGCTGATTGTAAAACAGCTGTAATATACGGCAGTCCAGGTTGTCCTTCAACTGTAAAAATGAAATAATGCTCTTTAAAGTATCATTTACAACAGTGGTGGCTGTTTTCACAAGTATGCTACAAAAAACACGACAATACATAATACATAAGGAAAAGCCCTATGTTTGGTCAGTTGGTGAGATAGGTAAATGTTATTTTTGTGTGACAGTTCTGATGGTTTTCAAAGGGCTAATTCTTTGCTTTTCGACATATGCCCAACTGAAAACGCTTTAGCAACTCATGTGCACATGACAACCATCTAAATAGACTACATGTTCGCAGAAAACACAATACTGATTATAGAGGGAAAAATAACGGCTCTTTTTAAAAGCACGTTTAGTAGTGAAGTACTTTTAGGATTGTTTGGAATTTTTTACCAGCAGACACCCTTTCACTGCTGAGTGTCTTAGTATTGTAAGATGTGTGATTTGAATTTTGGTTTAAAGGTGCCTTTGGTTTGAACACCCCTACCCCTACGAGGCAGAAATACAAAGAAATAGAAGGAAATTGAGCCTATTTGGAACCAGACTTTAGTATGTTCCCATGGGGGGATTCGCGGTGCGAATGACACTGCGTCAGCTTGTTCATTTATCTTTAGTATTTTCTTCAACTTTAACTTTTAGGACCATGTATGAGGTTGTGGCAAGCTAAATACACAACACGACGACGTCTCGGAAAAATAGTAAGGATTATATAGGGAAAAACAACAGTGTCAGTTAATGTCCGTTTTGAAGGTGTTAGTGGTTGGGGATTTTGAAAAGCATCAGACATCAGGCAGATACAATCCTTTCTGCGTGTTCTGGTGCAGAAAGAGTTTTCAGTTTATACATTGGGGTGACCAGTAGATACCGTTTTACAACCATAGCCCCAAACGACATTTACAGAGCCCAAAGAAGGATTCGGGTCAATTTCAAAGCCACTTTTCCATATGAAGCGCCAACTTTATATGAAAATGTGTTTAATAAACATCAAAGGACTGAGGTTGAACTTTCTGATAAGGGACATTTTAAACCTAGTCATTGTCACTTCAACGTTCCCTTCACTAAAGTGGCTAAGATGCCTGGACTATAAGTCTGGACTATGGAATCAGTTGCATTTTAGCCGAAAGCTTAAAAAATAAAACAATGAGTTTAGTCATTCTAAAGTTCTGAAAATGCCAATCAGATTTGGAATTTCACTAAGAGATTGAAATGAATAGCAGGGCCGGACTACCGGGGGGGTTATGGGGGTTGCGCAACCCCCACCCCCCCTAGCCTAAACATGTACCTTACTTATTTTTTTATTTTTTATTATTGCTTATTTTATGCCGTTTCATGCGCAAGGAGCGACCATTTTCCTATCTCAGAATATGACCTACCCATTAGCTTCAGGGGGCTTCGCCCCCTGACCCCCATAACGAGGGGGGGGGGGGTTCTAGGGTTTCCGGACCCCTCCCCCCCAGCCAAAAAATAAACTTGAATATTGAATGAGGTTTGCATTTCTTTATTTTACATTGAGTTTCAATTTTTGGGGTATTAATCAGTGACAAAATCTGCTGCCTGAAACTGGTAATGATCATCCTCAGAATGCACCAGATTGCACCATTTTGCATCCTTTTTTTCAAAATTTTCCGGGGGGACATGCCCCCGGACCCCCCTAGCAAGCTAGGCGCTTCGCGTCGTCGGCTCGACGCTTCGCGCTTTCAAACCCCTTTCTTCACAATATACTTTTGAAAAAAACCACCCATAAAATGAACTGATCCGCCGGCCTGCCGCCAGGGGGGACATCCCCCTGGGCCACCACTGGCAACCCCCCCCCCCCCCCCTCCTCTTCGCCTAGTCCGGCCCTGAATAGCATTGTATTTTGCAACTTTTTTTTTTATATCATCATTATTATGCTAAGAGTCGGCCTGAATCGCCCTACTTCGGCCGTCGTCGGCCTGCTTCGGCCACAGAAAGCTGAATCTTCTTTCAGATCAATATTCTTACACGTTTTTGGGCTTGAGCCCCGAGTAAGTGGGACAACGCAAGTCAATCAATCAATCAATCAATCAATCAATCAATTACTCAATCACTGGCAATCAATCAATTAATCAATAATTTTAATGTACTGAGTTTCTCCGGTAGTCACAGAGCCTGGTCTGCATTCCCCTACACCTTTATCGTTCCATCCAGAAAGGCAGACAACATAATACACATTCAGACAGACCATAGATAGTCTATTATATCTATGGACAGACTGACAGTGCCGCAGAACTTGTGACGAAACTAACGCAAACCATGGAGGATAATGGAGTCAATGCACATCTATCGCGCAAACGAAGACTTACAAGACGTGGAAGGTATTCCTTTTAGACTGTGATTCACGTTGGCATGGGGAACAACTCGTAAGCACCAAGTCCGCTACCTTGACCCGCTAACAAAAGAAGATGGCTGCCACAGCAGAGGAGAAGTTCTACGCTGCAGTAAAAGTGATTCGCGGCCTGCCTAAGAATGGTATGGTTACGCTTATTCATTTGTTTTAACTTAAGTTGGAAAAGCATTTTGAATTTGTTCTCTGAGTACTAACACATAGGTAGCAGGTTATTCGGAGAGTGCGGCTGTTTTTGTTCGAAGCATGTCAGCAAAGAAAGTAAACATGGTTCGTAGTACTACTAGTACTAGCAGAGTGACCTGCTTGGGTCATTCCCTATCTCTTGGTCAAGTCCGAAATGCGGTGATACTAACTTTGCTGTTCAGTTTTGATGCAGTTATCGCTATAACTGAAGTGAAATGCGTAGCTTCTTTTGTCAGAGTATATATATAAGTTAATTCGGCATTTTGTTTTTCTTTCTTCTTATTCTTGGTTTGGGGTTTAGTTTGAAGAGAGTCACATTCTCACACAGTGTTTACAACTCTATGTTTATACTTTTCATCCCAAACGAAGTGGAAACTAGCGAAATATTTGTTCCCTTACAACTACTATTGCTACCCTAGCCAGTTTAATTAAGGCTCAGATTTGCAGGATTCTGAATAAACTTTTTAAAGTGATGCAGAACAGATAACTAATTTATGATGGAATATATATTTTTTATAAAGAATAATCCAGGTTTCCCAATTGCTTCGTTTCCGGCCGATTTATGTGGAGCACGTGATGCACACAAAAACTATTGGCGGTCTAGAAGTGTCGTCTGCGCAATGATCGCGGCGGCGCCCGTGGCTTTCTTGACCGCCAAGGACGACCGCACACGTTGTGAGACGTCATTCGTTAGACATCAATTACACACAACAATGCACAATCCATGCAAACACACACACACACACATGACACACACGCTCAGAGTTCAGCCTGAGACAGTGAGAGAAGAAGACAATAGGACTATATTTGTCCACCTCAACCAAATTATGATGGGACATCGTGGAAGGCAAGAAGAGTGCCTGAAGTAAGCTTAGGCAACAAAAAAAAGTTGTATGTTTCTGGTAACATGGCTACAAAAAATAGGGTAGGTAGGTAGGCATTTTGTTTTTGTTTTTTGTTTTTTTGTTTTGGTCAGGGTAGAAAATAACTATACAGTGACGCAAAGAGACTGGACTATACACAAAACAAGTCGCGTAAGGCGAAAATACAATATTTAGTCAAGTAGCTGCCATTTTTCAGCAAGACCGTATACTCGTAGCATCGTCAGTCCACCGCTCATGGCAGCCAAAGGCAGTGAAATTGACAAGAAGAGCGGGGTAGTAGTTGCGCTAAGAAGGATAGCACGCTTTTCTGTACCTCTCTTTGTTTTAACTTTCTGAGCGTGTTTTTAATCCAAATATATCATATCTATATGTTTTTGGAATCAGGAACCGACAAGGAATAAGATGAAAGTGTTTTTAAATTGATTTGGACAATTTAATTTTGATAATAATTTTTATATATTTAATTTTCAGAGCTTGTTTTTAATCCGAATATAACATATTTATATGTTTTTGGAATCAGCAAATGATGGAGAATAAGATAAACGTAAATTTGGATCGTTTTATAAATTTTTATTTTTTTTTACAATTTTCAGATTTTTAATGACCAAAGTCATTGATTAATTTTTAAGCCACCAAGCTGAAATGCAATACCGAAGTCCGGGCTTCGTCGAAGATTACTTGACCAAAATTTCAACCAATTTGGTTGAAAAATGAGGGCGTGACAGTGCCGCCTCAACTTTCACGAAAAGCCGGATATGACATCATCAAAGACATTTATAAAAAAAATGAAAAAAACGTTCGGGGATTTCATACCCAGGAACTATCATGTCAAATTTCATAAAGATCGGTCCAGTAGTTTAGTCTGAATCGCTCTACACACACACACACACACACACACGCACAGACAGACAGACACACATACACCACGACCCTCGTTTCGATTCCCCCTCGATGTTAAAATATTTAGTCAAAACTTGACTAAATATAAAAAGACAACACATTACAAAACAAATGAGACAAGGGATGCGGGGTTATCCCCCTTGTGTCGTCTGCCGTCTGTTACTTTCGTTTTGACGCTTTTTTTTTCGCTTTTTTTTTACAAATGCAATAAAAAAAAAGTCTAGGGTCGGCGGGGAAAAACTAGGTAGGGTCGGGTGACCAGAAACATGCAACTTTTTGGGGGGGCCTTAGGCCTGCGATTTTGCTTTCCTCGTTCCAAATGCTGAACCTGATGTATAGCATGTATTAGATGGCGCAGTGGTACATAATTTCATTGCGCCCTTTGACCCACTGAAGGGAAATCTAATGGGACATTTTCAGTTTTTATGCGCCAATGGGATAATTAGACGCACTAGCTAGTGAACCGAACCCTGTACACACACACACACTGACACAGGCATGCACATGACACACACACACACCCATACTGCATACATCTTTGACCTTTCTTCTTCTTCTTCTTTCTTCTGCGTTCGTGGGCTGAAACTCCCACGTTACACTCGTGTATTTTGCACGAGTGGAATTTTACGTGTATGACCGTTTTTTACCCCGCCATTTAGGCAGCCATACGCCGTTTTTGGAGGAAGCATGCTGGGTATTTTCGTGTTTCTATAACCCACCGAACTCTGACATGGATAACAGGATCTTTTTCGTGCGCACTTGGTCTTGTGCTTGCGTGTACACACGGGGGTGTTCGGACACCGAGGAGAGTCTGCACACAAAGTTGACTCTGAGAAATAAATCTCTCGCCGAACGTAGGGACGAACTCACGCTGACAGCGGCCAACTGGATACATCCCCGCCCTTTGACCTTTCAATACCATGCAATGCTAATGAAGTGAGTTTTCTGTTCAACAATTCAGTTTTATTAACTGAATAGAATATTTCTTTGTATTATTCAGGATCTTTTCAACCATCCCATGAGCTGATGCTGAAGTTCTACGCGTACTTCAAGCAAGCCACAGAGGGACCATGTACTGCACCCAAACCTGGAATCTGGAATCTGGTCAACCGCAAGAAATGGTAAGGATGGTTGACGGGTTAAATAAATTCCACAACTGCCATGCATAATGAGCAACCTTCAAAATGAAAAGGGACCCCAAAATGTGAAGCTTAAGTTTAAGCAGTATTTAGTTTTCACATACATGTAAATTGAAATGGTAAGTCTCAGTAACGGTTGCTGTGTCTTACTCTAGTTTTATAACTTCCATGTATAATGGGCGACCTTGGAAATTAAAGGGGACGTACCCTCCAAAAAGGGAATCTAATTTAGGCAGTAAGTGTTTAGGCCAAAAAGAAAAATATGTCTGTTTCCGGTAACCCGACCAACCCTATTTTTAAGCGCCGACCCTAAAAAACAATTTCGCTTTTCGCACCCAAAAAAAAAAAAAATATGAATTCAAGTATACTTTATTTAGTTTCAATATATCTAGGTCAAAAACATGTGCTAAATAATTGTAAGTAAACTAAGGAAGCGTTTAAAAAATTAAAAAAAAACACGTAAAAAGACGTTCACAAAACGTAAGAAAAAGGTTTTAAAAAAAATTGTTTTTCAAAAAACACACCGACCGACCCTATTTTTTTCGGCGATGTTACCGGAAACAGACATATTTTTCTTTTTGGCCTTAACAGATTGGATAACTTCTACCTGGCAACTGCAAACATTAACTTGATTATTTTGATGTGTTACGTTTGCAGGGAAGCATGGTCGGAGCTGGGAGAGATGCAGAAGGAATCGGCCATGTTGTTTTATGTGGACGAGCTCAAAAATGTGAGCAAGCACGTTAAAGAGACACTGTACCCCTCAGAGGTACGGTTTCTTTCACTCCTTGTTAGTTGTACTCTGCCACAGAACTGGGAGAAAATTTATAGCAAAACTTTAAGCATGCAGGCATTCGAAATTTCCGCAATTTCGCAGATTTCTGCAAACGCACAAAAAAACCCATAAAAAACATTACCAAAATAGTGGGTTTTTTTACATGTATGCACAATTTAGTTTTCACCAGAGGGGGGTAAATACATACTTACAAAGCCAAAATTCTTCAGCTTCTGGGGCTGTTGCCCCCGGACCCCCACCAAGGGTGCAGGACTCTGCCAGGGGACCAATGCGGCCCCCTGGACCCCCTGGACCCCCGGCAACTTTATTTCCTTGAAATTAACTTGTTCTTCCTTGAATGGATTGCGTGATTAAGTTTGTATGGGTTGTCGAAGAGTTGCTTTCCCTGGTTTCAGTTGCAACATTGAGGCAAGCCTACATTGTCAAGGTAAAGCATTCCACATGCCATAAAAACCTGAAGGAGTTATCTGGAGAATTCGTCCTTTAGGGGTTGGGGTTTATCTTCTAGGGTTCTGGGGAGAAGAGGGGTAGTTTCTGTAATTTACTTAGAGTAAAAGTAGAGTAAGGATTTAGTATTCTTCTTCGTTCATGGGCTTAAACTCCCACGTTCACTCATGTTTTAGCACGAGTGGACTTTTACGTGTATGACCGTTTTTATGCCGCCATTCTGGCAGCATACGCTGATTTCGGGGGAGGCATGCTGGGTATTTTCGTGTTTCTATGACACGGATTACAGGATCTTTTCCGTGCGCATTTGGTCTTGTGCTTGCGTGTACACACGAAGGGGGTTAAGTCACTAGTAGGTCTGCACATAGGATTTAGTATTGACAGGAGAAACTCTGAAGGATACCGTTGTTTTGAGGCTTTTTTGTGTGTGAATCTAAGGTGTCATTTTATTGCGTTAAGTTTAATTCGTATGTGCTAACATCACCAAAGCTTGGTGAAAGTGCACCATTTAATTATTGACAAAATTAGTATCAGGGGAGGGCAGACCTGCCTACCCTTACGATTTGGACGAAATTTACTACGATTGTTAACCCAAACTACGCCACCACGCTTTCCACAATGGAAGTATGATTTGTAAGAAACCAAAAGTACAATTTTTCACATCTCATCTCGATGTAAATCCGATCTGTTTTGTTGCTCTCGCAGACCTTGCATTTGCACCTGCGCGAGATCGTTTGGGTAATATCCAGTCATTTCTGGTCTGTTCAGCCACATACAAGATGGACGACGCCGTTCGCATTACAATGAATTAGCGACGCATGGAAAATCTGAGTCCCCATGAGACTGATGAGGAAGCTGTTCACAGTGGTGGTAAAAGGATTGCTGTGAAAAAGAAGACAGCCATTCGGCAGAAATACAAAGGCAGCTAAATGGAATCGTGGCCATGCCTTATAGGACCTTAATCAAAAGTCCCAAAGCAGTACGTCTTGTGTTCCCTTTGCCACAATGACTTTTCGTGTGCACACGGTGGAAAATATAACTGTGCATAGCACATCGGGACAAATTATCACAAGGATGCAGTAAAGAGAGCTGATGGAAACCAAAGGACAAAAGACGTTCGAACTACCTGTTTCTTTATCAGAAAGGCTGAGTCGAGTGATACAGTAACAAAACTGGAGGGGGAAAATGTCCGAGCAGAAGTGACTAATGTGCGAAATGATTGCCGAATGGAATCTTGGTAACACTTTCTTCCACCAGATTACTCGTTTTGGCTTGGCTCATTACACCTTGTAATTTTGGGGGTAGGCAGGTCTGGGAGGGTGGAAAAGTGGGGTGGGAGGGGTGGGGGGTGCTGACAAGTTTCTGTGAGACCGATATTGATCGCAATGATGTAGGAAATAAGAGATAGGGCTGATCCTGGGATGTTGTTTCATGTCTGTTGTTGAATAAACGCCGTAACTTGTTTCAAATTGCTGGCATTGTTGTGGCGGAATTGGCCATCTTTTTTCCTGATGGGTGGTAAAATGACGTCAAGAACTGTCAAAAATTGTGTAAGAAATTAATTCCTGACAACATCTGTTTGATTACTAGAAATAATCTAAATTGCATTTAAAAAATATGGTTTAACAATAGAAAGACGGAGGTAAAAGTCAGTTCTGACTTAGACTTGCAAGACTGCTGAAATATCCTTCTTCTGTGGCAAAGTCTTGTACTGTGTTTTATGTTCCCTTTTTCTGTTTTGTGTTGTTGCATGTATTGCATGCTTTTTTCTTATGTTAATAGTTTCACAATATGAATATGGCTTTTTTCATTAGTGAGTTTGGTAATTTTTCCTGTTTATTTCTTTCACCTAATTATTAATTTCTTAAGTACATGTAGTGGTACCATGTTTTCTTCTTTGGTATATGAAATACAAATTTTCTCTGATTTGAGAACCAGTGTTTCTTTCACACATGAATCAACTTACTTTACATTCTGTCTGCAATTTTTGGGGTGATTTTTTGTTAGGAATGACATAAGATCATACCAGTAACTTTTTTCCCCTGTTTATTTTCAAGAAATTGTCTTCAGTTTCTAAGTCAGAGGTATTGTTGTGATGATATGCTATTAGTTACTAATTGTGTTAATGTTTTGGAAAATGTGGAGACTAACATTTTTGCTGATTTAAACTACTATTCTAAAACTTAATTCTCATGAAAAATAACAACATTGTCATTAATTAAAAGAGAGCTAGAATGTTTTGTAGGGTGGAGAAGCGAGAGATCATCAATTAATTGTCACATTAAAATAAAATCATTGTTTGACCAACTGCTTCATCCTGAAAATGGCCAAACTAAGTTTGTACGTTAAATGAAACGATAATGCCATTTCTCCTTTCAATAGTCTACATATTACCTGAATTTTTTTCGGGACACATAATAAGACCGTTGGGTCAACATATTTGTGAATGGAACCTATTGTTTTGTCAATAACAAACGTTCCAACAACCTACCTTTCTTGTTTTTTTATTCTGAATTTTGGAACGTTGGCAGTCTTTTTGTTTTTGGATTACATAATGTGATAAGCTCAGTATTTTCTTAAAACAATCAGAAATTATCCCAATGGCTAATTCTTTGAAGTCAATCTCATTGCCCGGAACATGAATCGATGTGCAGAAAGCTTTGCAGCTGAACGCTATAATTTTTTTTATATATATATATATATATATGTTTTTAAGCCAGTTATACTCTTACTTTCTCCCAAGCGCAAGACAAATTCTTCTATGAAAATTGAAGCCAATAAAATTTGAGTTTGAGTTTGAGTTTTCGCTATTGTTTGGTCTTGTGTTTTTTTCACAGTAAAGCTGAGTAATTATATTGTTAACTGAAATATTACACTAGAGCAGTAGAGGCTTGCTGTGTGTCTTTAGTTTAATTCACATGTGCTTGCTTTGATAATTGTATTTGTAGTGGGTGAATTTCATGACGTGTTTGAGTTTGGTTATAAAGTTTGATCAGGGCTATTAACATAGTTATACAGTTAGAGTGGCACAAACTTTGTGTGTGTGTGTGTGTGTTTTTTTTTTTTCTCAGGAATTATTATTTCCCCCACTTTGATTGAGACTTGTTTTAGGAGACAGAGACAGGGAGGGGTACGATTGAGAGAGAGAGAGAGTGCATTTTTTTGAGCATCTGTATGTCTCACTCAGACAGAAGTAAAAATACAAATAGTGTTTTACCAACCTTTTTTATCTTTTTTTCCCCACTGTCCGCTGCGTGCTTGGGGGCTTTGTGGGGCAATCTTTCTTCTATAACTGTTGTGTGTTTCTAATGTCCTAATTTGTGAATTCATGTTGTTAACACTGTACGTTGTTTGGTGTTCTGTCTGGTTGCAGACTTAATATTGCGTGAATTGAATCATTTATGCGTCATTATTGAGCTCTCCTTTGGCTGATAGGCAAACTGCACTTGTTGATGTTAATTGAATGTCAATTTGTAATGATAGATATGGGAATTTGTGTTTGATAATTGAAGAAAGTAATATTATTTGATTAAGATTAGTTTGATCACTGTGACAAAGATTGTAAAGGTTTTTTTCATGTCATTGTTACATAATTATTATAATTACTGCACAGTTCAACGTGATCTTTTGACAAAAGATATACAATAATCAGATAATTTTTTAAGGTTTATTAATCATAATTAAGTAGCAGCAGAAAATAAAAATGGCTGAAGTTCATTTTAAGTGGTGAGTTTATGTAGGTCAGTTTGTTTATTAAAAGAGTTACTGATTGTTTGTTGTGTTGAACTATCACTAGGAACACCAGTTTCATCTGAGAAAAAGGTGCAAATGAATCTCATGTGAGCTTACGGAAGCTTAGTGTTGGTTCTGATTTTAATGGAGAGAGTTCTGACGTGATATTAAGAAATTTAGGCTTGTTTCTTGTGCTACACTTTATTATCCATGTGTGACGTGTTTGAGAACTGTATTGTTTGATATCAGCTTTTTTTAATTGTAAAGATTTTTGTTTTTAAGTGAGGGTTGGGGCTAAGACTTGAGTGTCTGTGTGTAAACTTTGTACTTTTCATTGTTCTTTTAAACTTTTCACTTTTCCCCCCCCCCACCCCCTGCGGGTTAGGGGGAAGAATTTACCCGATGCTCCCCCAGCATGTCGTAAGAGGCGACTAACGGATTCTGTTTCTCCTTTTACCCTTGTTAAGTGTTTCTTGTATAGAATATAGTCAATGTTTGTAAAGATTTTAGTCAAGCAGTATGTAAGAAATGTTAAGTCCTTTGTACTGGAAACTTGCATTCTCCCAGTAAGGTCATATAGCGTACTACGTTGCAAGCCCCTGGAGCAATTTTTTTATTAGTGCTTTTGTGAACAAGAAACAATTAACAAGTGGCTCTATCCCATCTCCCCCCTTTCCCCGTCGCGATATAACCTTGAACGGTTGAAAACGACGTCAAACACCAAATAAAGAAAGAAAGAACTGTTTCCCCCAAAGACAGCTAACTGTAAATTTCCAGTGATCATGCCTGCATTGAGTGCATGACGAATTTTTTTCTTTTCCAGCTTGATATTTATTATTCTTTGTATTTCTCCTGCCAGATTGTGGAAACCATGCCTCAGACGGAACAAGTGTCGGAGTTTGTAGAAACGCTGGGACAGTTCTACGTACTGGTGGAGGAAGGGGAGAAGGATTCTCTCCCAAAGGCGGGAAGACAACCCAACGGTTCTGCTGCATTTAATGGGGATGGTAAGGACGGAATGCCGGAAATAACTCTCATCTGTGAAAGAGTTGGACCCCTTGAAAACAATTACCGTACTTTCCGGGTTACAAGGCGCTACAGCGCATAAGGCGCACCCCCTTCTTTTTAAACAAAATTGTAATCCAGTCACCCATTGGGCGCAGGGGGTCGATAGGGCGCACCAAAATTAAAAAAGTATAGTGGTAACAAACGGTCGAAGAATGAAAATAAGCCACACATCAAAGGAAGAATACAGAGTGGAAATATGTGTGCTCTGTGTGTGCGGCGAGATCAAAGGCAGGTCCATTGTGATAGCTGGGTTGCCTTGTTTAGACACTAACCTTCTTCCCAGGGGTCAATGACCCAGTTTTTGCTGTGAGGTGTTTCCCCTGTCATAGATCTGAGAGAGGAAACACTTCCTGCACCGGGGTCAGTGACCGAGTTTAACCTATGGGGCGGTCTCTTTGATGTCTTGAGAGGAAACTTGGCCAGGGTAGTACCTAGTAGCTGAAACATGCATTATCACAAGTTGTTTGACTGGTACTCAGGCGGTCTCTTTGATTTTTTTTCGTATTTCATACACGGATTAGGCGCTTCGTTATACAAGACGCAGGGGTCAAACTCGAGGAAAAAAGTCGCGCCTTATGACCCGGAAAGTACGGTACCCAAACATGAAACGTTAAACAATGTTCGGAAATAACTATGTCTAAGTTTTATAGCTGTGAAAGAGTTAGACCCCTTGAAAACAATTACCCAAACATGAAACGTAAAACAATGTTCGGAAATAACCCCGTCTGGAATTTATTGGCTGTGAAACTGAAAGAGTTGGACCCTTTGAAAACAAGGAGTCCCCAACATGAAATGATCAACAATTATATGTTCGGAAATAACTCTGTCATGACTTTCAAGCCTTGTGGAAGAATTGCACCCCATGAAAACAATGACCCAAACAATATACAATTTACGGAAGTAACATTTGGTCGACCAGTTAGAACCAGCAATCGCAGCGAATGACTGACTCTGATGTGTATGTTATGCAGTGTTTCCTCAATATGACACAATTTCTTTTGAAAATATGCACAGCAGCTAGAGTTAACAATTCGTTGCGGCATTAAGATCGCTTGCCTTGAGTGATCGCAACAACCTGTTTTGCCTGAGGTCACGTGAGTTTCGTTTGTGGTCAAGGGAGTTTGGAAAACACGCGTGCTCAACAGCTTATCACTTCAGGCCATAGCTGCAGTGAATCGTGGCTCAGATGTGCATAGTTTTGACAGAAAAGGGCATCATATCGTCCAGACACTGCATGAAATACACATCGGAGTCAGTTGTTCGCTGCAATAACTCATGGTTTTAACTGGTCGACAGCGTGTCATTGTTTGCCTGACACTGTCTAGGGAGCAACTTCCACAACGCTTAAAAATCCTGGCAGAGTTATTTTAGTGTATTAATTGCCGCTGTCACGTGGACTCGAGCGACCATGGTGTTTCTTCAGATATTGAGCCCTTGTGAGCTTGCTTTTGAAAGAGAAGGGTACAACATCAAGCGGACAATTCATAAAATTAGAGATCATTTACGCTCTGAGTCTTAATATATCATCTGCCACTGTTTGGCTTGCTGCTTGATGTGGTGCAACTATCCCACAGCCAATGAAAACCTGAAAGTTATTTTATTTGAGCCCTGCATGATCACATGAGTGTGTATAATTATATCATCAGGGATTGTTTAGCTCACTGTTTTAAAGGGGTGCAACTCTCCAATTGCCAGTTAATATTTCTGAATATTGTTTATTCAGGAAGGACGCAAGAAGTAGATGACAAATGTAACCGAGTTATTTCTGAACATCGTATATTCAGGAATGACACGAGAAGTAGATACAAAAACATCACAGAGGTGTTTCTGAACAACATTTATTCAGGAATGACACAATGTTGTTGGAATGTTTAATTATTGACAAAACAAAACACTCCGTTCAAAGAATAATAACAAAACATTACGTTCAAAGAACTTTTACATCTTTTTATTCAGGAACGGCACTAGAAGTAGATTAACACTATACTATACAAACTATACTTTCCTTTGTATTTTCCAGGAGACGACAGACTTGACCACTCGGCCACCATCGGGGAGATGCTGAAGATCAACAACAACGACCCCAAGAAAGGCAGTGGTGACAACGGCGATGCTTTTAATAGAGATGGAGCCTCTGTGAATGGTCAGTCTAAGCTG
>NC_090258.1:30565849-30600849 GCF_037325665.1 Littorina saxatilis
ACTGGTGATTCATGGAGTTGTTAGTCAGTGTGAATTAAAAAAACATGTGCATGACTTTACACTCAATCATGCCTTTACAACGTCTCCCCAAATTTCTTTCTAAAGAAAAAAAAAAAGAATTCTGCAGACTACAACACAGTTGGTTAATGTTTCTAACGGGATGTTTTGTGACAACAGATCAATGGTCAATGATCAATCACACCGGCAGTACAAAGAGAAATGTTTACAGATTTTGCAGTGAAGCATGCTCGGCACTGTCTTATTAGGATTTGAAATGAGAAGATGATGAAATCTTTGAGCTTAGGTAGATAATTAAGTTGTCAAAATAATGCACTTAATGTAAAGAAAAATGTGCCCAGTTGACAATCGTTTTATGAAACATTATGTTGAATGGTGTAAGATATTAAGCTGTCAAAGCAGTGTACAAAATGTAAAGAAAAATGAGCCCCGTTGACAATTATTTTGCGAAACAATGTTGACAGATACCCAGTAAGCTAGCCAACCTGCAGGCAAGACATGCAGAGATGAACGCATCGACCCCTGTGGATGGAAAGCGAGAGACGCGAGTTCGTTTCGCTCCTCATGTGCACATGGCTGATGACGACCGAGTTTCGCTCTGTAGCTATGCAAACGGCCCTGACCTTAGCACAGCTCTGCACGACATTTCGAACATTTCTTCTGAGGTAAATGTTAAAAATCAAATTTTTTTGTTTTTCTTTTTTGTCTAAATTAGTTAGGTTTGCGCAACATGTCTACGTTCATTTCCTCTGAGGTAAATATTTTATGTCTGAACTGAAAATTTCTACAATAAAAGAAATAGCCCTTTAGTATAGTTATTTTTGCGGAGAAGTATGCAGAAGAGAATTAATTAGCTATTTGAAATTTGAATCTGTTTCGTTACAGCTTGTGGGATTAAGTTCTGGCTAAAAATAAGAAGAGTTTTTGTCATCTAGGTAAAGGGTATGGGTCCAGTATTATTCATCTTCTTATGTTCATTTTTTTGAAAAGAATGGGACTTATAAGTAATTATTCAGCTGAAGAAAATTATTATTTCTAGAAGAAAATAACACGGGAGAGATTAAGAAAAGTCACATACTCCAAGAGCAAAAGATAAATCTGCATCAACTAAAACAACATGAGAATTGAGATGCATGAATGTGGTAGTGTGTGTCAACATTTGCACGAAGCTAAAAATTGTGTGCTGGGGTAGTGGTTTGCTTGAAGTGGTTAGTGCTATCCTGCCTGTGACTGTGTGAGTATTTTGTCTCATCTCATGAATTGTTGTTTGCCTCGGTTTGTGTGTTTGCACGGAGTCTTGAAATGGAGGTAAATTTACAGAGGCTATGAGCAGAACGTCTGAGAAAGACGGGTCTTGCAAGGAGGAAGTCTTAAATTGATACAGTCGGATGCGAACGCCAAGAAGAAGAAGAAGATACAGTCAGACAGTAATTTGTGATAGTCAGACAGTAATTTGTGATACAGTCAGACAGTAATTTGTGATACAGTCAGACAGTAATTTGTGATACAGTCAGACAGTAATTTGTGATACAGTCAGACAGTAATTTGTGATAGTCAGACAGTAATTTGTGATACAGTCAGACAGTAATTTGTGATACAGTCAGACAGTAATTTGTGATACAGAGGAACCCCCATTTTAGGACCTCATGCGGGGCGGGGATGTAGCTCAGTCGGTAGCGTGCTGGATTTGTATCCAGTTGGCCGCTGTCAGCGTGAGTTCGTCCCTGCGTTCGGCGAGAGATTTATTTCTCAGAGTCAACTTTGTGTGCAGACTCTCCTCGGTGTCCGAACACCCCCGTGTGTACACGCAAGCACAAGACCAAGTGCGCACGAAAAAGATCCTGTAATCCATGTCAGAGTTCGGTGGGTTATAGAAACACGAAAATACCCAGCATGCTTCCTCCGAAAGCGGCGTATGGCTGCCTAAATGGCGGGGTAAAAACGGTCATACACGTAAAAGCCGTGGGAGTTTCAGCCCATGAACAAACAAACAAACAAGGACCTTAAAATAATCTTTCCTTTTTTTCTCAGTCTCTCGCTTGCTTGTTTCTTTATTTTTTTCTTTTCTTCAGGAGAACTGAGAAAGAAAGCTGATCAGTTATAACTGTAGTGTTGTCCCCAAAACAAATTGACCATCGGACTCCAGGTCTGAGGTGCACGAGAAAGAAAGCTAATCAGTTATAACTGTAGTGTTGTCCCCAAAACAAATTGACCATCGGACTCCAGGTCTGAGGTGCACGAGAAAGAAAGCTAATCAGTTATAACTGTAGTGTTGTCCCCAAAACAAATTGACCATCGGACTCCAGGTCTGAGGTGCACGAGAAAGAAAGCTAATCAGTTATAACTGTAGTGTTGTCCCCAAAACAAATTGACCATCGGACTCCAGGTCTGAGGTGCACGAGAAAGAAAGCTAATCAGTTATAACTGTAGTGTTGTCCCCAAAACAAATTGACCATCGGACTCCAGGTCTGAGGTGCACGAGAAAGAAAGCTAATCAGTTATAACTGTAGTGTTGTCCCCAAAACAAATTGACCATCGGACTCCAGGTCTGAGGTGCACAGAGAAAGAAAGCTAATCAGTTATAACTGTAGTGTTGTCCCCAAAACAAATTGACCATCGGACTCCAGGTCTGAGGTGCACTGAGAAAGAAAGCTAATCAGTTATAACTGTAGTGTTGTCCCCAAAACAAATTGACCATCGGACTCCAGGTCTGAGGTGCACTGAGAAAGAAAGCTAATCAGTTATAACTGTAGTGTTGTCCCCAAAACAAATTGACCATCGGACTCCAGGTCTGAGGTGCACAGAGAAAGAAAGCTAATCAGTTATAACTGTAGTGTTGTCCCCAAAACAAATTGACCATCGGACTCCAGGTCTGAGGTGCACGAGAAAGAAAGCTAATCAGTTATAACTGTAGTGTTGTCCCCAAAACAAATTGACCATCGGACTCCAGGTCTGAGGTGCACAAAGAAAGAAAGCTAATCAGTTATAACTGTAGTGTTGTCCCCAAAACAAATTGACCATCGGACTCCAGGTCTGAGGTGCACAGAGAAAGAAAGCTAATCAGTTATAACTGTAGTGTTCTCCCCAAAACAAATTGACCATCGGACTCCAGGTCTGAGGTGCACGAGAAAGAAAGCTAATCAGTTATAACTGTAGTGTTGTCCCCAAAACAAATTGACCATCGGACTCCAGGTCTGAGGTGCACGAGAAAGAAAGCTAATCAGTTATAACTGTAGTGTTGTCCCCAAAACAAATTGACCATCGGACTCCAGGTCTGAGGTGCACTGAGAAAGAAAGCTAATCAGTTATAACTGTAGTGTTGTCCCCAAAACAAATTGACCATCGGACTCCAGGTCTGAGGTGCACGAGAAAGAAAGCTAATCAGTTATAACTGTAGTGTTGTCCCCAAAACAAATTGACCATCGGACTCCAGGTCTGAGGTGCACGAGAAAGAAAGCTAATCAGTTATAACTGTAGTGTTGTCCCCAAAACAAATTGACCATCGGACTCCAGGTCTGAGGTGCACTGAGAAAGAAAGCTAATCAGTTATAACTGTAGTGTTGTCCCCAAAACAAATTGACCATCGGACTCCAGGTCTGAGGTGCACTGAGAAAGAAAGCTAATCAGTTATAACTGTAGTGTTGTCCCCAAAACAAATTGACCATCGGACTCCAGGTCTGAGGTGCACAGAGAAAGAAAGCTAATCAGTTATAACTGTAGTGTTGTCCCCAAAACAAATTGACCATCGGACTCCAGGTCTGAGGTGCACAGAGAAAGAATAGCTAATCAGTTATAACTGTAGTGTTGTCCCCAAAACAAATTGACCATCGGACTCCAGGTCTGAGGTGCACAGAGAAAGAAAGCTAATCAGTTATAACTGTAGTGTTGTCCCCAAAACAAATTGACCATCGGACTCCAGGTCTGAGGTGCACAGAGAAAGAAAGCTAATCATTATAACTGTAGTGTTGTCCCCAAAACAAATTGACCATCGGACTCCAGGTCTGATGTGCACTGAGAAAGAAAGCTAATCAGTTATAACTGTAGTGTTGTCCCCAAAACAAATTGACCATCGGACTCCAGGTCTGAGGTGCACTGAGAAAGAAAGCTAATCAGTTATAACTGTAGTGTTGTCCCCAAAACAAATTGACCATCGGACTCCAGGTCTGAGGTGCACAAGAAAGAAAGCTAATCAGTTATAACTGTAGTGTTGTCCCCAAAACAAATTGACCATCGGACTCCAGGTCTGAGGTGCACTGAGAAAGAAAGCTAATCAGTTATAACTGTAGTGTTGTCCCCAAAACAAATTGACCATCGGACTCCAGGTCTGAGGTGCACAGAGAAAGAAAGCTAATCAGTTATAACTGTAGTGTTGTCCCCAAAACAAATTGACCATCGGACTCCATATCTGAGGTGCACAGAGAAAGAAAGCTAATCAGTTATAACTGTAGTGTTGTCCCCAAAACAAATTGACCATCGGACTCCAGGTCTGAGGTGCACAGAGAAAGAAAGCTAATCAGTTATAACTGTAGTGTTGTCCCCAAAACAAATTGACCATCGGACTCCAGGTCTGAGGTGCACAGAGAAAGAAAGCTAATCAGTTATAACTGTAGTGTTGTCCCCAAAACAAATTGACCATCGGACTCCAGGTCTGAGGTGCACTGAGAAAGAAAGCTAATCAGTTATAACTGTAGTGTTGTCCCCAAAACAAATTGACCATCGGACTCCAGGTCTGAGGTGCACAGAGAAAGAAAGCTAATCAGTTATAACTGTAGTGTTGTCCCCAAAACAAATTGACCATCGGACTCCAGGTCTGAGGTGCACGAGAAAGAAAGCTAATCAGTTACAACTGTAGTGTTGTCCCCAAAACAAATTGACCATCGGACTCCAGGTCTGAGGTGCACGAGAAAGAAAGCTAATCAGTTACAACTGTAGTGTTGTCCCCAAAACAAATTGACCATCGGACTCCAGGTCTGAGGTGCACGAGAAAGAAAGCTAATCAGTTACAACTGTAGTGTTGTCCCCAAAACAAATTGACCATCGGACTCCAGGTCTGAGGTGCACAGAGAAAGAAAGCTAATCAGTTATAACTGTAGTGTTGTCCCCAAAACAAATTGACCATCGGACTCCAGGTCTGAGGTGCACGAGAAAGAAAGCTAATCAGTTACAACTGTAGTGTTGTCCCCAAAACAAATTGACCATCGGACTCCAGGTCTGAGGTGCACGAGAAAGAAAGCTAATCAGTTATAACTGTAGTGTTGTCCCCAAAACAAATTGACCATCGGACTCCAGGTCTGAGGTGCACAAGAAAGAAAGCTAATCAGTTATAACTGTAGTGTTGTCCCCAAAACAAATTGACCATCGGACTCCAGGTCTGAGGTGCACGAGAAAGAAAGCTAATCAGTTACAACTGTAGTGTTGTCCCCAAAACAAATTGACCATCGGACTCCAGGTCTGAGGTGCACTGAGAAAGAAAGCTAATCAGTTATAACTGTAGTGTTGTCCCCAAAACAAATTGACCATCGGACTCCAGGTCTGAGGTGCACGAGAAAGAAAGCTAATCAGTTATAACTGTAGTGTTGTCCCCAAAACAAATTGACCATCGGACTCCAGGTCTGAGGTGCACGAGAAAGAAAGCTAATCAGTTATAACTGTAGTGTTGTCCCCAAAACAAATTGACCATCGGACTCCAGGTCTGAGGTGCAGGAGAAAGAAAGCTAATCAGTTATAACTGTAGTGTTGTCCCCAAAACAAATTGACCATCGGACTCCAGGTCTGAGGTGCACGAGAAAGAAAGCTAATCAGTTATAACTGTAGTGTTGTCCCCAAAACAAATTGACCATCGGACTCCAGGTCTGAGGTGCACTGAGAAAGAAAGCTAATCAGTTATAACTGTAGTGTTGTCCCCAAAACAAATTGACCATCGGACTCCAGGTCTGAGGTGCACTGAGAAAGAAAGCTAATCAGTTATAACTGTAGTGTTGTCCCCAAAACAAATTGACCATCGGACTCCAGGTCTGAGGTGCACTGAGAAAGAAAGCTAATCAGTTATAACTGTAGTGTTGTCCCCAAAACAAATTGACCATCGGACTCCAGGTCTGAGGTGCACTGAGAAAGAAAGCTAATCAGTTATAACTGTAGTGTTGTCCCCAAAACAAATTGACCATCGGACTCCAGGTCTGAGGTGCACTGAGAAAGAAAGCTAATCAGTTATAACTGTAGTGTTGTCCCCAAAACAAATTGACCATCGGACTCCAGGTCTGAGGGGCACGAGAAAGTTACCAGCCAATCGGGAAGCAGCCGCAGTGTTGGATTGGTTGAAACTGAGATGTCATGATTTCATCGAATCAGACCCCGCAGCTTGTTCTCTCCCGTTTGGCGGGCATCCACTTTTGGTTCGTGCCCCTCAGCCCCGGTTCTGACACAGTCAAAAAAACTTTATTTTTTTATTTTGTTGATTCTTTTTATTTATTTGATTATTTATTTATTAATGTAATTTTTTTTGTTTTATCACAGATGATGAACGAGCGCCTAGGTCTCGGCTCCCCTACGGGGTTGTCTTTCCTGCCGCAGACGACAGAGTTCCCTCCCCGCCAAATCACGGAGAGTTTACACGTCAACAATTCGTTTTCTTCCCTGGCAGGTCTCGCTGGCAACGACAGCGATGCAGGTATGTAATGTCAAGAATGATGCTTTTTAAAAAATAAAAAAATTTGTTAGGGGAATTTAATTTCTGTTTGGAATGTGGGCTTTTGGGCATTATATGATAAGAGCAATACTGTCTTTTAATGGGAATTGTATTTTCGTTTTAAATCTGGTCAAGTGCTTTGGAAATTTTAAGGCAAGAATGAAGGACAGTTTTTTCATTCCTATATATATAGGCTTGGGGAGGTCTCGGGGAAAACTCATGCAAAAACAGATGAATTGTAGATCGTAAGAGAAAGGGAGAATGTACGTTCTGGCTCACCGATTCCGACAGACCCTAAATATTAACGCAAAATAGGCTTCTGGACTAAACTTTTACTAAAATGAAACATGCGACAAAATCAGAAAAATACTGCATAAATCCATACAAAAAAAAATACAGTAAAGTAAGGTTGTTTTGAACCAATCCCGGGTCTGTCGGAATCAGTAACCCAGAACGTACATTCTCCCTTTCTCTTATACAACCACGGAAATTACGAGCCGTTGCAGGTGTTCAAGCTAAATAATCGTCTCGTATCGAAAACAAAAGCAGACGACAAATTTAGTCAGTTGGAGTTGTCTCCCGTACTCCTGTAGCATGCACTATTCAGTTTAGATCAGCGCTGCATCTCAGACTCTGTGGCTGCACCAGACGGTTCGGGAATTCCCAACAAAAGAAAAGATCATACGGCACTGACAACTTCAGTGTCAGCTGAACACGAGAGCGTTCGGTCTTTTAGAAGATTTGTATCTTGAAATGAAAATTAACGAATATCGCGCTGTCCGAAGGAATGGAGTACATATCGGACAATGACCACGCTCAGGCTAAAACGGATAGGACATCTGACCGACATGCGGCAATGAGTGAATCGGACATTTGGGGATTTTCATCGTTATATGTCCGATGTCCGACGCCTAACGACATCCCTGCCTACATTATTCTGATTGATCACAACCAAACCTACTATCATTGGACACATCCAAATGCAAGCGTCTGTTCTTGAAAATTTCCCACTGATCTAAAAATAAAACCAGTCCAATTTCCTCTGTCGCGCTTTGCCACAGAAACTCACGGTTTGGCCTGTATTTCTGATTTGTGCGCAAAAGCTTTCTTTCTTTTTTCTTTTTTTTAACATAACAATGTTTAATGTCACTGTATGTTTAAAAGACCATGGTCATATTTGTAAAAAAAATGTTAAATTAGAAAATAAATAACATTTTGTTTTATGATTTTTCCTACACCTGTGCTGAAAATAAGACATAAAAATGTTGGTATATAAGTCGCTCAAATACAAGAAGGAATGAATGGCTCGGTTTGAGTTTGTTGCAGTTGACCCTGCACAAAACGATCTATGATGTTTTTGGTAACAATTTTGCCGTGACGTATTTCACAACTTCCTGTGTTACACAAACTCAGTGATGACCAATTTTGCCTGTACCAGAAACAAGCCAGCTCCGAAATTCTCAAGAATTCTAGGATTCTAAAAATAGTACCGTTCACGCGTGAACGGTAGGTCTTGCTGGTAAACCGGCGGCTTGGGTCACTCTGTTTCAACGCTTCGCTTCAATATTTAGGCCGCCTGAAAAGGCAGCCACCGAGTGCACTTTATGCAAATGACTTGTGTAATATTGTTCCACCACGATTGGTTCTGGTGTATCACGTGGTTCATGAATATTAAAACTTGTTTATTGAATCAAGCTTTGACAAGTGTACTTGGTGGCTGCTTTGAAACTCAACAAAGCCTACTCCCCTTTCACAAACACTTCCCCGTCATAGCGGGTTTTCCCGATTGACAAAAATTCTTATTACACACTCAGACTATTTGGAGTCGCGTTTATTCTCCAGTGCCCAATTGCATAAGAATATTCTGGTGATGAATAAACGCGCTTTGTGTCATTAGCATCTAAAGATTTCTTGTTTACAATAGTTGTGTTGATCTGATGAAGCGCGGAACTGATCTTAGGGTTGTCATGGTGAAACA
The DNA here is from genome assembly GCF_037325665.1 of Littorina saxatilis. NCBI lineage: Eukaryota > Metazoa > Mollusca > Gastropoda > Littorinimorpha > Littorinidae > Littorina > Littorina saxatilis. Next base: position 30,574,531 of record NC_090258.1, read on the forward strand.
CTCGCTTCTGAAACAGTGCTTCCTTGTAGTTATCATGCGATATGCTCGACTTTACAACCTGTTTGCTTACACCCTTTGCTTTTTTAACCACCCCTTTCTCACTTGCAACACTGTACATCTTTGCACGCAATCCAACATACTCCTTAATTATCTTCCCATTCATTTCATCTTTCATCTTTCCAATAACCTTCTTGTTAACATTTGAGTGCAATGGTGATTCTTTAGGGTAGTCGCAAGTGTCATAAAAAGAATCTTTTCCTTTTACTGCAGGACTTTCAGCTTCTAGATCTTTGTAAATGTCATCCGCTGGAATGTCAAGTAAGAATGAATCTGTGTCTGTGTAAAGTACTCTCGATTTGGGATATCTTGGTTTCAAATAATCATACAAAAACTCAAGCATCAACAGTTTTGACAACTCTAGCACAGTAAAGCCTATGAATACTGGTTTGTCAAGCTTGACTACAAGTTTTTTCATTAAGATACCATACAGCTGTTCATGAAAGTATTTAAAGTCTTGATACTGTGGTTTGGATGTCAGCTTGATGGCCTCATTTTCTCTTGTAACAAGTCTAACATCCTTTCTCTTGTGTGGGTTTTCCATTGTCTTACCAAAGCAACTGTTGTTCATCAGTTTAAAAAAGTCTTTCTCTGATGCATCAGCGGCTTTGGTTCTCAGTTCTGTGTTTTTCATGATGTAAGGTTTCATAAACTGTTCTTGATCAAATAAAATTATACGATGAACAGCCTTCAAAATTAATCCATGTCTAATGTAAAACTGTAACAGTCTGTAGTGACACACATACTTCTTTTTGTGAAACAGATTGGGCACCAGCTTTGGGGGTTCTCTTGGGTTTACTTTTAACCTCTCAGCCGCTAAAGGATAATCATTATGTAGATCATGAAGTGATAGTGGATAGTCTAAGTCAACTTCTAGTATCCATCCCTTTCGACTGTCTGGGCCTGCTTTTAATATTGTCAGCACAACACATTGTGAAAATGGTCCTGAATAGATCTTAAAGTTCCGAAGTGGAAGCGTCTGACACATTGCCCAACCATACAAATTGTTTGCATCTAGATACATGATGTAATTAGAAGGTTTCATAGGATCAAAGTCGTCCAAGTATTTGTTGTTGGCTTTGCAGTAATTGTGTGAAGCCATACTGATTCCTCCACGTAGTCCATTTTCAATCATCTGAAGTGTAGGTAGATCTGATAGCAAGTCAATCTTTACTCCTGTAAATCTAAGAAATGCATCCCAGCTCATGCCTGGTGCAGATATGTAATGTGAAGGATCTAGATTGTAGTGCTTCATACATGTTCTTCTGTAATTCTCAAATATATCTGCAAGTAAACAAACATCAGCCAACAAATATTGATCATGATAATCACCCATTGTATTACATCCTAATTTATTCCATGCAGTCTTAGCGTGTTCATAGTCTTCGTCACTTATACCTTTACCCTTCAGCCGTGAGAAGTAAGCATCCTTTGGTGGTAACTCATCTTCATCAAACCTCTCCCACGAATCCATGTATTCATATGGATAGACTCCCTTTCTAACTAAGTCACTGTCAAAGTACTTACATGTGATTGGGAAAGCAGTTAGTGATGAAGATAAAGACTCAAGTGTTCCCATCAGATGTTGAGCAGAATCGTAGAAGTGTAAACTATTCAGAGTAAAGGCCATGTACTTTTCTGAAGACTGCGCAATGCATCTTGCTTTGTATTCATCAGTTACTGCCTGCATGATCAGATGTGAATCATAACCGCGCAAGTTATGGAAGAAGATTGGAAGCTTCCAAGTCTTAGGATCAAACTTTAATTGTAGATTACATTTGCTGTGTGCTGCTCCTCGGAACTGCCCACTTACATGATCATGATCTCTTACTATTGGATTGTCTGGGTTTGGTGTTAGACTTTGTTCGCATATCCAACACTGTGTGGTAGAGTTAAACTGTTCTTGGTCTTCAGGTTTCATAACAATGTCTGAAAGATTCAGTTGTTTGGAGCAGTCATTTCGCACTTGGTTCATTTGCTGTAAGAAGTTCTTTGCTGCATTAGGTCCTCTGTACAATTGCGGTTTAGAATGTTTACCATCTGAACTAACAACAATAAATGCATATGAACAGACTTGATGATTACTTAGAGTTACTGTTTTAGGTAGGTCTTTTGGTAAAGGTCCTTCATATGGCACAATGATAGATTCAAAGTCAGCATAAACAACATAAGGACTTTTCTGTAGTTTGCATACATTCTTAAAATACACTTTGCTGTCTGGCGGTGGTGTTGTTAACTTCACAACCGCATCATCAACGCTCTTACAATGTTGCTTGTGTATAAGTGCTGCATGAATTGATGGAATACGCAAGAGACATCGCCTACAAAAGTCTTGTTTACTATTGTGATTGCTTGTGCTCGCCATCAGTCTACTCATTGTACGAATCAAAGTGTAATGATATTTTACACCATCAGTCATTAGTAACATGTCAACATGGTTAGTATCACAATCACCAATCGTTGGTGAGTTCTTTGATATTCTGACTGGTTTCAGTTCATCTTCCTCATCCCACGTGTAAACATTTACGGTGATGGGTTTGTTTTGCTGTTCAAATTTGTCAATGCTTGTAATGCTGACAGGAAATTCAATACCAGTAAAGTTTAGTTTATTTCTGTATGCATGATAGTTAGACACTCTTTCTGCATTTTTCTTTACACTGTACAGTCTTGCCAGAACACACCACATAAAACATTTGTCATCATCATTCTTTATGTTCAGCACAGCACGTTTTTTGACAAGAGCAGGAGGTAAAGGTATGTAACTTCTACCTCTGATGGGGGCAAATTTACTTAGCTTCAATTCTATTTTTAGAATTTCACCTTCTGACCATCCGGATCCTTTCATCTTTGCATCCTCTGCAGCTTGCTCAAACCGTTTCATCATTTCATCTGCCCAGTTTCCATTCAATTCTGCCATAGAATTAAGTGCTAGTTGTCTGGTTGAAACATGAACTTCTAGCACCTCATCACTGACTGTTTTGTATTTTATTAAACTGACTATCTGCACTTTTACTGGAGGTTCAATCAACAAATTGTTTGGAATTTGTTCAATGGCGTCTTGCACACTGGACTGCACATTTTGAGGATCCGTTACTTGTAATTCAACGGTGTCAAATACTGTCGATAAAGATTCTAATACAGAGTCTTCCATCGCTGTGAGTTTGATTTTATAACTCAAAATAAAAATATAAATTAAAAAAATGAAGTTGCTTCCATTTTTGTTAACACTATAAAATCTGAAATAAAAAATCATTTAACATTTGTACCACGTGGAACTAATTGTAATTCCTCTTTTACAAAGGCTCTTTGCGGTGCTGGTTCTCTCAAGTAATATATAGGTGGATTTGTCTCTACTACTCTCTTGATTTCATGAATGTCAATACTCCAGATTGGATCCGTTGCACGCTTCCTGCTGTCACCCTCAGCTTCACCGGGTGCATATAAATATCTGACTTTCTGATTGAAAGGTAGTAATGCCACTGGTGTTGTTGACTTTGGAGCAACAGGTATTGTTTTCTGTTTGATTGCATCAACTGGTCTTAACCCTGTAGCTTTAAATACCTCCAGATTCATTGCTCTAAGTACTGATGGTAATCTTTTGACCCATTCAGTGTTACGCAATTTACTTTCTGTGTCCAAAAATTCCTGATGGTACTGATATGAAAACAGTTTTTCTGCCAACTGTTTGTTAAAGCTCTCAACAATAGCCTGTGACCTGTGGTTTCCTGGAATACCTCTCTTCACTGTAACATGATGTTTTAACAGAAGCTGGTTGACAGCTCCTTTAAACTCCTTACCATCATCGCACTGAATCATTCTGGGATACTTTAGTGGTCCACGTCTGTAAATTTCTTGCAGGGCAACAGCTGTAGCTATAGCACTTTTCTCTGTCAACGGTTCAGCATCTTTGTATCTTGTTGCAACATCAACTACAGTCAGTGCATACTTATATTTCTTCCTTCTGACTGTGTCATGCGGTAAATACAGCAGGTCTATTTGATGAGTGTCATTCGGTTTAATGTTAACAAAGTGTGGTCGTGTAATTTTTCTTGGTGCAGGTAAATAGATCTGCCAAACTGCCTGCTTTGACAACCATTTCTTTGCTGTATCTTGAGAAACACCTGCTGCGTCACTGAGCTTGTCAATAGCAGTTTTTCCTTTCCAGTAACCTTTTGGGGAATAATATATTTTAGATAACAAAGCATCACTCATGGTTTTTTAAATGACAGAATATTAAGATTTGACAGCACGCGCAATAAAGTAAACAACAGCCATACCAATAACAATGAAAACAATCTCGCCCACCTTCTGCTCTTCTGAAGGCTGATAAAAGTCACCCAGTTTTGGAGGAGCACTTGTCTTCATTTTCTTTCCAGTTACAAGATAGTATTCTTGAATGGCTGCATCAACATTGTCAAAGGTTTTGTTTGCATGTCCTTGCTGCCTGAGTTTATCATTCATAAAGTCTAACTGCGCAATTCGTTTCTTCTCGTATTCATCCTGTGCTTTCGCCAGTTGTTCCATGGCTTTGTTGTGCCTTTCCCTCTCTTCACCATTTTGCAGTTTAGAAAACAAATAGTTGCTGCCAGAAAATGCAAGCGCATTTACAATCGCACCTCCCACCATCATAACCAAGCTAGCCATTTTATTGTCTTACATGTTTATATTTTCTGGAATAATTCCTTGCTTCACCAAAAAGTCTTTTGTTGCAAAGGAAGCTGTCACAACACCAATTAGTTTAGCACCGTCTTCGAAGTCTAACTTTCCCAAGTCGGCTGGTTTCATTCTGAGGAGACTTTTACCCAGCATTGTGTAACCTACACTCAAGCCTCCAATCACTGCAGCGTGATAAACTAGATTAACTATTGTCTTTTCAGAACTCATTTTTATGTTATCAAAATTAAAATATTAAAATTATTCCATATGAAATGAATCCACTGCAGGTACTACTGTGGGCTTTGTTATTGTTTGTACTGCTTTGTTTGTTGGTTTTGGTGTTTCTGATTTTGGTGTTTCTGATTTTGGTTTTTCTGACACTTTATATTTGCCTTGCCAAAGTTTGTAAAGCAAGTATCCACCTCCTCCAACAACAGCTGCTACAGCTACTTTTCTGTATGATAGAAATGAAGATTTTAATTCTTGATCAGTTTGTGTGACCTTAGTCACTTCAGGAATGTTTGGTGTCTGCTCAACTTCAGACATAATGTTCTGCTTTGCCTTTTGATTTAACTTTTTTTGTCTGTTCCATTCGGCTAGTTTTTTTCCTGCTTCTACTCTACCAGGTTTCTTTGTCACTGTGTTCACTTCTGGTATTTTCGTCTGCTCCACTGTCTGCTTCAACTGATCTGTCATCTTTTTTATTCTGAAAATTAATGTGTTTGAAAGTAATTAATCCAGCAACAAATGGTACTAATAAAGCACCAAATCGATAATACAGGCCACAGGCAAGAGATTCGAGGGACTTGGAAACAACAGGGTCATGAGTTAGATCATGTGTTAAGTCTTCCTCCGAGTCGAGAGGTGTAAAATGTCCAAAAATCTTTGTGTACAAACCTATAACAGTCTGTCCAATACTTCTAACCATCTTAGAACCAAGCACTGATTCATACCGTCCATGATACTTTTCTATATCTTCTGAGGAAAGATGTTGTACTTCTTCCACAGTTAACTGCTGCCCAAGGTAGTGTTTTGTTTTTCCACAAACAGCAAGTGAATACAATCTTTCTTTTTTATCAGGTATAGTCCTACTGTCACAGATTTCAATATCTGTAGCAGTCTGCATCAGCAATTCATCACAGTTCATTTTATTTTGATGCAGAATAAAATTAAAATCTAGTAATTAAACTTGAGTAAGAACTTAGGTAGGAACTTAACAAGAACTTAGGTAGGAACTTAACAAGAACTTGAGTAAGAACTTAGGTAGGAACTTAACAAGAACTTGAGTAAGAACTTGACAAGAACTTGTGTAAGAACTTGAGTAAGAACTTGACAAGAACTTAGTAAAAACTTGAGTAAGAACTTGAGTAAAAACTTGAGTAAGAACTTGAGTAAGAACTTGGTAAGAACTTAGCAAGGATTTCTACAAACATACATACTGAACTGGTTGATCAGTTTTTAAAACCAGTTTCGAGTGCTTAGAAGATTTCAGATTATTCTTTATTCTTTCTCTCTCCTGTTTGTTTTCAATGACATCATTTTCTCGAAGGCACTCTTCAAAACTGTCACGGTCCTTTGAATAGAACAATGTTATTGTTTTGAGTTGCTCTCTAAAGTCTTTCAGAACTGCATTGTATTTTTGTGTTAATATCCAAACTGATATTAATGCATGTCGTCCACTGAATGCAAGCTTTGCTAGTGCACTTTTCTTTCTAACAATGTCACGTTCTGCTGCACAGTCATCAATAATAAACAGTGTTGGCGTGTTCTGAAAAAGATCGAAATAATGCTCCAAGCAAACATTTAGACGATCAGAAGGATTTACAATAAATATATTTTGATCAGACCATATGAATTTTCTCTCCTTGTATGTTCTGTTATGCTTTATGGTTGGACAGAATATGACTATGTGTTCAAAGTGATTTATGTAAACAGTCTGTAATAAATCCAAAACATATCTTGTTTTGCCGCAACCTGTTGCCCCACAAATCAAAGAACAGTGTGGATCTTTTGGAAGAAAATCTAGATACTTCATTTTAACACGTTCAATAAACAATATCCTGTAATCTGCTTTCAGAGATGTTTAACTGCGCATCTGACACAACAAACACGTAGATCTTAACTGATTTACTACTACTCCCTACTTCCTTTTCAATTTGTATTGTGATTCCTTCTGATCCGTTTTCAATTCGCCTTCCACTTCCATGCAGTTTGTTGTCGTCAGTTGTTCTGAGATCCAGCCATAACGCATATTTATTTGTCAAGAAATCTTCTACGCCAACACCGTGTAAATGTAGATCTTTAGCCACAAGATCAGATGTTGGGTCTTTCAATCTTCCTCCAGTAAAGTACTTTCTTGCTTCATCATAGTGTTGGTATGGCAGCATGCCAGATGCAAATATTTGGTTTGGCTGCCCTTCAATTGTGCAATATACTCTATTGATTAGTGGATTGTAAAACTTTTCTATTTGCCTTTCATATGAATCTTTTGGTTCCTCAAACAACATAAGTATTCCCTTCATTGACCTAGCTGGTGTATTCAAGTTAATGTTCCAGATTGGATCAGCCTGGCTTTTTGAAAGTGTACTGTGATTCAACACTCTTTCATAATAGATAGGCAGCTTAGAACTGTACTGATTTTCTATAAGTCTAGCCAGTTCAGGATGGTTTACAACATCAAACTCTAAAGAAATTCCAGACACCTTATACTTTGCTTCCGGGTCTTGTGAAAGCATAACACGATCATAACTATTGAAAGTCAGGTCGTATGACAGCCTGTCACGCAATGCTCCTTGATAGAAGGGAGGATGTGAATTTATGAGTTCAAAGTCAAGTGGAATACAAAATTTGTTTCCAAAAGCAACATTGACAGCGTTATCTTTTTTGTTGTCAGCTTTATCTCCTGCTCCTATTCTAACTTTTATCCCATTGTCTGACTGAATCCCTTGAAACACTCTGTTTTTCTTTTCATTGTCAGTCAACCAATTATCTGCGTAAACTAAAAATACATCTGCATTATTCAATGACATCACTTCCCGCCCTTCCAGTTTGACAGTAATCTTCCTCACAATTGCTCTTCCTACATTATAAGCCAAAGTCCTATTTTCATCTGAGCCAGATTCTAATTCTAATTTGAATGATAGTCTTACAGTGCCTGGTACAATAACATCGTTCTTACCTAGATTAGGAAACCTAACAGTAAGTATTTCATTCTGATCAATAGTAGAAGGATTATTTGTAACTATAACTGTTTGCCTTATTCCTTTTACCCCGAGAGGTTCTTTCAGCCTTCTGTAAGGATCAAGAACAGAACCGAACGATTGTGCCATCTTTTTTTATTTTCAAAATAAAAAATAAGTTACAAATGGCAGAAGGTGGATTTGAAGATTTATTTGAGCCAGCGGACGACATGAGCGAAGCAATCCCTTTGGTTCCCTACCACCATTCACTGCATTATGAGGTGGCACGACATGAACTTCTGGAAGGTAAAGTTAGAGATTTCTACAAAAGTTTAGGAGAAGAACCTGATGTTTTAGATCCAAACCAGTTCAAAATGGAAGCAAATCATTTATATACAACTAGCGATAAAGGAGAAAAAGTCCAACTTACATATAAATCTAATCCTGCTAAGTTTCTATCAAAAGTTTCACTAAAACAAAAACTTACTGCTAATCGACTTAGGCAATTAGATATTGTGCCTAGCACACGGTCATCACCTTCCCATGTTGTTTCCTTACTTCAACAAGCAGAACTAGGACTACCAACTGCTACTCAAATAGAATCTGTTCCATTGCAAGATCTTAATAAACTTGCAGATGAGGCTGATCAACTTATACAAGAGATAGAGACTTCTTTTTCTGAGGAAACTTCACTGAAGACTCCACATGAACTATTACCTATGAGAGAAATAGAAGCCCTTAATCAATCACTACAAACCATCAGAGGTGAAATAGCAAATAATCTGTCAAAACTAGGTCAGCTGGATGAAGATATAAACAAAGAGAAACAAAAACTTGCTGATGCTGATGATTTGAACCTAGAACAAGAAGTAAAAAACAGAATTTCTAAGCGTTTAAAAGATTTGCAGGAGGAGAAAGCCATAAGGTTAGAAGTTCTAAGTAACAATAGAGAACAACTGAGAACACAGGTCAGCAGAATAAAAAATACAATTCAAAGAATCCTTTACGAAGACACAACTCTTGCTGAAAGAATTAGAACGCTTTTCAGAGAGCAGGGAATCACAATAGCTAGTATACTAACTGCGTTAGGATTTGCAATAAGCACATTAGTGTTAACACTCACAGGTGGCACTGTCACACCTCCACCTCCACCTCCACCTTCATCTCCATCTGATCCGGGATGGGTAAAGAAACAACTCAAACACATTGCAGAACTATTAAAGAAACTAGCAGCAAAAGCTTTGGGTGCACTTCCAGGAATCATTGGTTCAATTGTTAGCTGGCTGTTATCTTTTGCAGGTAAAGTTGTTGGTTTCATGGCTGAACATCTCTGGACTCTAATAGTTTTAATTGCAGGTGTTCTGCTAACGAGAATAAAGCAAAAGTAAGCCTACACCCACTCCACCAATTACTAGAGCAGTCTTCTGCGATTCATGATCATCACTAATACTAACAGCTTGATCATCACTAGTGACAGAATGATCTTCACCTGCAGCGTGATCTTCACTTGTCACGCTTTGTTTCTGTTCATTGTGATATGGCTGTAACATCGTTCTGATTTCTGAATTCAGTTCTTCACCCTTTCCAAGCGGCTGGGTGTCACTAGCAATAATGATTTCATTGTTATAATTTGTTATTGTTCCAATCTGCAGCTGGAGATCAGAAGGTAACATGTAAAGGCCGTTACCAACAGCAAAGTCAACTTTTGATCTTGCATAACGGAGAGAGTCTTGATACCTTTTGATGCTGGAAGGCAGATCAACTGCAGAGTTTATGACATCTTCTAAATTTGATAACAACTGTTTCTGTGCACCAAACCCTGTGCTTGTTCTCATTATGTTTGATCGTGTCTGTGCCTGCGAGCCTAGCAAGCACCACGCATATGTTCGGATAGATTCATTGATCCTTTCAACACCTGATCCAGTGAAACCTTTGCCGGTGTCTAATATAAAAGTAGTCCATGCATTGTGGTGCTCTTGTTCTATTGATCCTAACTGTACCTGCACATTTGAAGAAAAAGATGTATGACCTGGCCAGTAATCAAAATTATACCTCCTGTGGACACCCCATAAATATAGTGTTCCCATGCCATGGTTTTTGTCTTGCTTTTGCCTAAAGTCGGTCTTAAAATCTATATTGAATTCATTGCAGAGACGCTCATACACTTTCATGTTTATCCTATTGTTGAATGGGTTCCAGCTCTTTTCATGCGGCATTGGTGCCTGAAGTTCAGACAAGATTCTTCTGCACTGATAGTAAACGTGAAATGTGTACACACACTTTGTCAGTAAGTTTGAATTATTCATGTGGTCTGCATAGGACACTCCACATCCTGTGGTTGCACAGAATATTGCAAAGTTTAACTGATTCTGATAGAACTGAATTGGGTGAGAGTTCCACATCTTTGGAACACTATCATTTTTGATTGGGGGATTTAGGTAAGAATGGAATGGGTCAGGCACTTTAACGCGAATGGATTGTGTTTCTGTTACAGCAAAGTCCAACTCATGGAAAGAAATAGTCTTTGGATTGTAATATGGTCCAGTTTTGTATTTAACGTCTTTGTTGAATTTATACTGACTCATTTTTGTTGTTGAATAAAAAATGTTTATCACACTAACAAATGTGAAGACTAGTGTGCCAGTTAAACTTGCAAACCCTATCAACAATCAAAATGGAGGAATGAAAGTTGCACTGCATGAAATTATGTACAAGGTTACTTGGTATAATATCAGTAAAAAAAAGGCTAACAACTGGGTTAGAATTAATGGTAAAACACATTCTGTAGAAGATGGTTACTATGACTTCTGCACTTTAGAGAAAGAATTGTTTGCTCCAGTAGGTATTACAGCGAGTTTAAATCATGCAAGTCTCATTGCTACTCTTACTATGCCCAAAACTAGAGAAGTAAACGTTGAGTTTCCAACCAAACTCCTTGATATGCTTGGAATTACAAATTTATACAAGGGAACACGTCCCATTGACATGGATGTTAACAGTGTACTGTTTGTTCACATGAGAGAGCTTAACACATCCTATAATCTGTTTAATGATCAGCGTTCTGATCTGCTTAGAATTCTTCCACCGAGTGATGCCTCTTTTTGTAAAATGCACGTGCCAACATTTAAGACACTTCAGTTCAAGGACTTGGAGGAAGGGTGTCATGAATTCCTACACATTGATCTGAAAAATCAAAGTGGACAACCAGTTGATTGTTTGTTTAACATTACATTGGAAATAGTTCCATAAAATATTGAGTATTAAAATGTCGAGTGGACCTACAATAGCTTATCCTGTTGCATGTTCAACTATAGAGTTGAAAGATTTAGCAGACGCTATCGACTTTGAGAGCAATGCTGAAGTTGGTGCAGTGTATGCATTCGAGTTTACAGACACCGGTTATTACAAGAGAAAGGAAATCGACGATGAAAAGAAACCAAGATTCCTCAAACTAGGTCAAATCCGTGATGTTAATGTACCTGATCCAATTGTCGATGACACATTCTACATGTGGAAACATCAGAATAAAAAATGGGTACTTAGTCCTGTTATGAAAAAGATTGACTGGGAAATGAAGTTTGAACTTGTGAGTCCATACACTCTTGTTGGAAAAGACGACACATTCCGTAAGTCAATCAATGCTGGACCACTAATTGTTAGCCTTGTTCCTGCGATTAACAGCAGGGGAGAAGTTGCAGTTAAACCTTTCCATAAGAACAACTATCTCATTCACAGAAAACAAAGTGTTGAAAAGGACGCTGACACCATTGTCGATTTTATACCCAAGCTTCCAATAGGGCAGAATGCAACTATGATATTTGATATAGTTGTCAGGAAAAGGGAAGAAACCACAAACACTGTTCTAATGAGAGGAATAAATCTCAACTGGAGACCATTAAATGTTGAAGAAGTCAGAGTATTTATTGCTGTTCAAAAGGATTCTAACACAATAAAAAAACAGACGTCAAACCAAAATGTTGTTGTTAACGCAGATATAAATAATTTAACAGAAATAAGAAGTATTAATCTTACTTATCTTGATTTGATTGCTTTCTACTATACAGATAAGGTGTTAAGCAATGAACAGCTTCAAAGCTTAGCAGAAACACTGGCCAGTGAGAATTAAGATAAATATTTTATATTTTGCATTAAAAGATGACTAGCAGTGTGAAGCTTTATCCTAATATTGATGAAAGTGCAGCAGAAAGTCAACAATTCAGACTGGCACACATTAGTAATATACAAAAACAACTAGAAGATGAATTAGAAAAATATTCTCGCGCTAGACGTAAGTACTCAACAACTTACAACAGCCTTTCTAATGCCAGCACTGGTTCTACTATCCTTGCATCAGCTGCAGGTGTAACGGGAACAATTCTGTTAGCTACCGGAGTAGGGACTCCAGTTTCTCTAATCCTAGGTGGTGTCGCAGCAGCAGTTGGTGGTTTATCATTTATAGCATCAGCTATAATGAAAAAAATTGTGAAAAAGCTTGAAAAACACGAATCCATTTCCACTCTTGCATCATCAAAATTGTCTAGCCTAAAACTGTCTATCAGTAAAGCACTTGAAGATTCAAAAGTTTCTGACGAAGAATTCAAACAGATACAAACAGACTTTGATGACTACAAAAGTAAGAAAGCAAGTATTCAAACAAAAACACGAGCTGAATATAACAAGCCAATCGATATAGAAGATCTGAAAAAGCAGTTTTTAAAAAAGGGGATTCAAATAGGACGGGAAGAAAAAGTAAAAATAGAATCACTTGTAAAGAGTTAACTATTCGTTTAGACAGTCACATTGCATGTATCAGATATAATTCTAACAGTGAAAGAACATATGAAGTAAAGTTTGTAAATGAGAGAGCGTATTGAGCTTAAGAATGTTGTATAAGAGAAAGGGGGAATGTACGTTCTGGGTTACTGATTCCGACAGACCCGGCATTGGTTCAAAACAACCTTACTTTACTGTATTTTTTTTTTTGTATGGATTTATGCAGTATTTTTCTGATTTTGTCGCATGTTTCATTTTAGTAAAAGTTTAGTCCAGAAGCCTATTTTGCGTTAATATTTAGGGTCTGTCGGAATCGGTGAGCCAGAACGTACATTCCCCCTTTCTCTTCGTAGAAGACATGATTAATTTAGTCCAGTGTCTTTTTGAGAATATCACCCTATCAAAGAGAGAAATATTTTATTGATTTGTTTGGCAAGTAATTCATTAAAATGCATATGGGCATCCTTCCTCCTAAAGACTGGTCTACGATGCATTTAAAAAAAAAAAGTAAATCTGATAGACTGGCAGTTAGGCAACATTTTCCTATGTATGGCTTATGACCTTGACATTTCTTAACTCAAGGTCACGTTAACCTCAGGCTACTTTTCCTCAAGATTAGTTTGACCTAAACCTGCTTTTTCAAGGCTGTAAATCTTAGTCTTCATCTCAAGGTGACCTTGAACTTTTTTCCACTTCTCCCAGGTGATGAGGTAGATGAGGCAGCCACCTTGGATGAGGATTTGACCTTCGGCGGCAACTGTGACCTTGTGTCCAGTCGTGGGGGAGGGCAGGAAGACGGTGCGTCGTCAAGGGCGACACAGGGGTCGTACACTTCAGGTCGCGATGGCGGTGGTGCTTCGTGGAACAGTGGAAGAGGTAAGCAATTGCCATGGTCCTGTGAATGACTAAGTGCAGACTTTGAGAATGTTTCATAAAAAGCTGTGATGAGATTTTCAGAATCTGTAAGAGAAAAGCCTGTCCCTATAATTGGGTGAAGTCGACTTTGGGAAGTATGCTTCACAAAACTGGCCGCACGGAGCTTTAGCACTGAGTTTTTGGTTTAAAAAGACTTCGCGAAGTTTTTGCGAAGTAGACTTCGGGCTCATGCAATTAAGGACCCTCCTTTAGCCTTGCTTGTGTAGTAAGTAGTATAGGCTTTTGTATGAGATAATCTCTCGAACTATTTTAAGGAGGTAAATATAATGTAAATATTTTCTGTAGACATGTGCAAGGTTTATAAGACTCTTAGCAGTAAGAGATCATTAGACCCATAGTTGAAATTATAACTTATCCAACTGTTTACGCACACAGAGGCTGATATGGTGTGATTCAGGTGAAATAATCCTTGTTTAAAATACTTCCAGATAATGATGTGGTCTACGGTATATAGCTTTAAGTCAGGCATGACTACCTCCCTTCTTTTAAACCTCTAATTCATGCTTGATATGGAAAATCAATGCACACATTAAATTGACTTTGAAGCAAAAAGCAACACTCCTCATGTGTAAAAAAAAAAAAAAATGTTCTGCAGACACCAGCAGAAACACAGGGGGCAGCAGTAGACGCGGCCTCTTCCCCTCAGGGGCAGGGGGCGGAGGTCAGAGGCGAGGGGGTGGAGGTCGGCAGCTCAGCGGCAGCCTAGACGAGCAAATTCTGCTGACGCTGATCCGCTTGCAGCAAGACATGACGGACATCAGCAACCGACTGGCGTCACTCGAATTGACCGTGAAGCTCCAGAGAGAGGTAGGTGTTTGTGTGTGAAGTAGGTGCAGATGTTTTTTTAGTTTTTTTAAACATTTTGTTAATCCTTTTATTTTGAGCAACAGAAAAGCAAACTGAAAACAAACATGTCCAAAAAATGTTCTGAGCGATCTTTGCGCTCTGTCTCTCTCTGTCTCTGTCTCTCTGTCTCTCTCTCTCTCTCTCTCTCTCTCTCTCTCTCTCTCTCTCTCTCTCTCTCTCCTCTCTCTCTGTCTCTGTCTCTCTGTCTCTCTCTCTCTCTCTCTCTCTCTCTCTCTCAGTGGTATCTGATATGCGCGGCCCCTCTGATGAGAGGACACTTGCCTTGTCCTTTTGTCTGTTATCTTAACCAGAATATACCTGTCATGATATAGCGGGGATATAGCTCAGTTGGTAGCGCGCTGGATTTGTATTCAGTTGGCTGCTGTCAGCGTGAGTTCGATCCCAGGTTCGGCGGAAATTTATTTCACAGAGTCAACTTTGTGTGCAGACTCTCTTCGGTGTCCGAACCTCCCCCCGTGTACACTACATTGGGTGTGCACGTTAAAGATCCCACGATTGACAAAAGGGTCTTTCCTGGCAAAATTGCTTAGGCACAGTTAATAATTGTCTACCTATTACCCGTGTGACTTGGAATAATAGGCCGTGAAAGGTAAATATGCGCCGAAATGGCTGCAATCTACTGGCCGAATAAAATTTCATCTCACACGGCATCACTGCAGAGCGCCTAGAACTGTACCCACGGAATATGCGCGATATAAGACTCATTGATTGATTGATTGATTGATTAATGTTGGGACACTTGACTGGTCCCAAGGTTGTCCTTTGCTTGCAGGTACCACGTACTGGATTGAATTGTCTTTTTGGTGCTAAGTGTGTGTGTTTCTTTCTTGCAGGAACAGGCAAAGAAGGCAATACGGCAGTCCAAGGTAAGGCTTTCTTTGGTTTACATGAGAGATTATATATTGCTAATGTTATGCTGTTTTATTCCCAAAACCTAGTTTATGTGTCTGAACCCTTAAAAGTCGTGTCATTTTTGTTCTCACAGGCAGTTTTTTGTGTGTATGCAAAGTGTCTCATGTTAAGAATCAACCCAGCAGCAAACTTTTCAGTTGAATCCTATTCTTTATACTTGCACTGTACCGTGTTGTTCACAGACTTTGGTCTCCGGTCACTGGCGCATACTTTTTGATCTGTATGAGTGTATCTGCTTTGTTCACAAAGGTAGCCAATGGACACCCACAGTCCAACAGTTTTTACACATAATAGGTCTTAGCCAGGACATTAATTATTATTATTATTATTGTGATCATTTTTTTGCGCCTAATCTAGATATAGCCCTAGGCGCTTACATATTAGTCAAACTAACTGACCTTCGTATATATTTTAAATCCGGGTACAACTGATCTATTGATCTCTTGGTCTGGAAACAACACTGTATCTAAACTCTGCTTGAAATCTTAAACAAACGAGGCAGTCAGCGCTATTTCAAGATCTGCGAAACAAAGGGAAGTAAGAGCTGTAAATGCATAGCAAAGGTGCAGTAGAGTAAGGGAGAGTTATGCGACACCAATCTCCTGACACCTGAGAGAATAACATGTATTCACCCTACGTACGATGTGTCTGGAAACAATTCCGCGCGGAGGGGTTTTTGTAGCCAGCACAGCAAAAATAAAGAGAGAACATTTTCTCGGCTGGCGTGGCAGCAAGCACAATGTCTCTAGACTGTATTGTAATTAACAAGAGACTTTCATCCTAAATTATGGTTTATCGTATGATTGTTAATTATGATTATTGTTCAATTATTGCCTGGGAACAACGTACACTGTACCTAATCTCTGCGTTTTTATTTTTTTTGACAGTATTGGCCCTTCCCAGGCATGTCGAAAAAGGTTGTGTTCCTGTTGGTGGTCTGGCCCTTCCTCGCCCCCTTCATCATCAACCTCCTCTGCCGACGAAGGTCAGTTAGTTTGATTTTTAAATAGTCGACACAACAGATGAGACTGGCGACCACAGTTTATTATACAGTGGAACCCAGGCCTTCAGATATGTGAGAAAGTCAGGTCTCCAAAGGGAGGGAGTCTTAAAGTGGAGGTCAATTTACACAGGTTATGAACAGAACATTTGAGAAAGCAGGGTCTTTAAGGCCAACAAAAAAAAAATAGTCTGTTTACGGTAACATAGGCAAAAAAAATAGGGTCGGTAGGTCGGGAAATTTTATTTTTATTTTTTTCCCCCCCAAAAAAACATTTTTAAGTTATTTTGCCAAAAAACAGACTTTTTTTCTTCCCAAATGCCAAAAAAAGTCTAGGGTCGCGCGAAAAAATAGGGTCGGTCGGGATACCGTAAACAGACTTTTTGTTGTTGGCCTAAATGGGTGGGTGGGGGGTCTTAACAGGGGGGTTCCACTGTTATAAACTTTTAATCAAAATCTCAAACAAATTCAAAACATATCTACACCAAACTCACACATCTCACTGTCGACAGGTACAACTCGGGCAGTACACCATCACATCATTCACATACTCAATTAATTATAGACGATGTGCGGAGGTAACTGTCGGGTTTTTATGCGTTTATCGAGTCAAACATCCCATGTGACATTATATAGCTATTCTGATGGGACACGTGGGGGAATTTGGGGGCTGTGATTGGATGGTCTCTTCCGGTCATCAAAGCATAATGCTACGGAAATCGGCCATTTTTGCCAATATCCAAAAGCATATTGACAATAACAAAGACGCATGGTTCCGGTTAACCCATCTGTACCACACGATGTTTCAATCGACAACAGCACACACTGATAACTTGAAATTCTTCTCGGGAATGTTTTTCAGCTTTACAAATGTTGATAGCATACCCTTTTCTGCTAACTTCCTGATGAAACAGGACTAAACCAATTATTTTCTGTCCCTAAACACCACAAAATGCCCAAAGTCGAAAGATGTAGTACAAACAGGGAAGTAAAACGGAACAGCCGTTTTTGTGTGCCTGTGTGAGCTAAGTTGCCGATTGACACAAACTTTCGCATTCGGCTTTAGTAATCTCGTAACTCCACATTAAATACCCCAATTCCCCTCTGAAGTATTGATGTTCAACCCATGACACTAACATTCATGTAGTCGTTTATAACTGAGGTTGAAAAATTCGCTTCATGGCGAGACAAGTATAAATGCCATTCACCAAACTGAAAACTTCACTGCCGTCTGTTCGCGTTGTACGGATTAGCTGTTCTCTTCTCCTCCCCTTGTTGCATCCTAGTTCTTCAGTTGTTTCTAGTTTTCCGTTGATGTTGTGTTTTGGTCTTCTTCATAAGTAGTCTTGTTCAAAATTAAAAAAACCTCAAACTTCTTTTTGTTGTATACGAATGAACTAATAAAAAGCTGTTTAACAGCTGTGTTGTCAAATCGAGTTTTTTTCCAAAGTCAGTGTGGCGCCTGCGCAAAACTAATGCGCATAAGAAACGGCGTCTGCTATCAAAACCTGAGATCAACGCATGGACGCAAAAACTGTCATTTTGTAAGTTTGGAACAACAAATCAAGGTCAGAACAGCTATATAATCGCTATTGTATTTTCAGCGTAGCAATAGGGTCCGATATTTAGACTCGAACAAGTATAATGCGACTCGTCTTCGACTCGTCGGCATTATACTTGTCTCGTCTAAATATCGGACCCTATTGCTACGCTGAAAACACAATAGCTGTTAATATAGGCAGGTAACTATCAAGGGGTGTGTTTTTGAAACAACTGGACAAGGAGCTCACGTTGAAAGCTTGCCACACACTAAAAGCAAGAGTATTCACTCTAGTTTCACAACCCATACAAACCCGACAGAGTTAGTCTATTGCAGAAAATTTGGAGTGGGTGGAAGGGTTTTAGTTGTGCCTCCTATATAAACCTGCTCAAGAACAAGACAAAAGTGAACTCCGAAAATAACTCTGTGAGGCTTGTATGGGTAAAATAACTCTGTGAGGCTTGTATGGGTAAAATAACTCTGTGGGGCTTGTATGGGTAAAATAACTCTGTCAGGCTTGTATGGGTAAAATAACTCTGTCAGGCTTGTATGGGTAAAATAACTCTGTCAGGCTTGTATGGGTAAGATAACTCTGTCGGGCTTGTATGGGTAAGATAACTCTGTCAGGCTTGTATGGGTAAAATAACTGTCAGGCTTGTATGGGTAAAATAACTCTGTCAGGCTTGTATGGGTAAAATAACTGTCAGGCTTGTATGGGTAACATAACTCTGTCAGGCTTGTATGGGTAAAATAACTCTGTCATGCTTGTATGGGTAAAATAACTGTCAGGCTTGTATGGGTAACATAACTCTGTCAGGCTTGTATGGGTAAAATAACTGTCAGGCTTGTATGGGTAGAATAACTTTCAGGCTTGTGTGGGTAAAATAACTGTCAGGCTTGTGTGGGTAAAATAACTCTGTCAGGCTTGTATGGGTAAAATAACTCTGTCAGGCTTGTGTGGGTAAAATAACTCTGTCAGGCTTGTATGGGTAAAATAACTCTGTCAGGCTTGTATGGGTAAAATAACTGTCAGGCTTGTATGGGTAGAATAACTTTCAGGCTTGTGTGGGTAAAATAACTGTCAGGCTTGTATGGGTAACATAACTCTGTCAGGCTTGTATGGGTAAAATAACTCTGTCATGCTTGTATGGGTAAAATAACTGTCAGGCTTGTATGGGTAACATAACTCTGTCAGGCTTGTATGGGTAAAATAACTGTCAGGCTTGTATGGGTAGAATAACTTTCAGGCTTGTGTGGGTAAAATAACTGTCAGGCTTGTGTGGGTAAAATAACTCTGTCAGGCTTGTATGGGTAAAATAACTCTGTCAGGCTTGTGTGGGTAAAATAACTCTGTCAGGCTTGTATGGGTAAAATAACTCTGTCAGGCTTGTATGGGTAAAATAACTGTCAGGCTTGTATGGGTAGAATAACTTTCAGGCTTGTGTGGGTAAAATAACTGTCAGGCTTGTGTGGGTAAAATAACTCTGTCAGGCTTGTATGGGTAAAATAACTCTGTCAGGCTTGTATGGGTAAAATAACTCTGTCAGGCTTGTATGGGTAAAATAACTCTGTCAGGCTTGTGTTGGTAAAATAACTGTCAGGCTTGTATGGGTTGTGAAAGAGTGAAAACCTTAAGTGAGGCAAGCTTTCCACATGTACTCCTGGTCCTTGTGTTTCAAACACACCTCTCACTACTGACTGGCCTGTAATGTCACGTGGGAACGTTTGCCTCAATAAAAGCAAGAGACCATTCCCTCTTTCACTGTGAACCACTACAATATTGAGTGCAATTGTTGCATGCATGCGCTCATCAGTTTTATAAGTTTAACTTTGTTAAGCTGTTATTGACATACTGTTATTTTTTTCTTTTGTCTTTGCATTTGATGTTTGTAAAAGAAAAAAACTGTATCTGTTTATCTTTTGATTGCAGACGGGGTGCTCCAAGATGAGAGGAACGGAGTCGGCCATTTTTATTTTAACTCCCAGGGACTTGTGTGGAATGGATTAACTCAATCACTGTCAGTACACTTGTTTTGATATGATGCAGTTATGTCTCTTCCTACCTGCTGAGGCCAAAGTCACAAATGTGTGTGAACTTTAGAGAGAGAGAGTGTGTGTGTGTGTGTGTGTGTGTGTGTGTGTGCGTGTGTGTGTGCGAGAGAGACAGACAGACAGACAGACAGACAGACAGAAGAGAGACAGAGAGGAGTGTGTAGGAGAGCAAGAGAGCGACTCCGATGACAAGAACATGCCTTGAGTATTAGTTTCACACTGGAATTGCAATGGGTAAGTTTGTTTGTCAAGACTGGTATGGTGTGTTTTATTTTCTGAGGTGAGAGTGCTTCTGTGAATGTGGCATGGATGAATTCTTTTTATCCTTATAGTTGCAATTTTTATTAATGGCGTGAAACAATCTGTGATATTTGATTTGTAAAATAAATTTCAAGAATGACACTTTGGATAATGGATTGTTTGAAAGGCAAGCAAGAGCCTCCTGGAAGTGTGTGCGGGTAAGGATGGTTGAAGTAATTCCCAAGTAAACTGTATTTTAATTTGATGTTGTGTGCGTAGCGAGGATGGGTTGATGTTCATTGTTGTGGTATCATGGTATAGGTTTTGGGGCATTTATTATCACATGATGTGCATTCCACTCGAAATGTGTGTGAGTTTCATTTTGATGACACCTAATTTGTGAAGGTTAGGGTTTGCGCGCATGGCTTTTTTTACCAAGCATTCGTCCCCCGAAAGCGGCATGAGGGATGCCTAAATGGCAGGGGTAAAAACTGTCATACACAAAGAAAACAAGAGTTTCAGCCTATGAACGCAGAGAAAGAGAGAGAGAGAGAAATTCCATTTAAGAACCTAGACAGAACTGCGTGGTGGTTAACGTTGTCGCTTTCAGAAGGAAGTACTGTATACTTTTGATTCGACCAACATATCAAACAAATTACCCCCAAAAATTGACTTTTAAAAGTTGATTATCGAGTTGAAAAGTTGATTCTTTCTGATAATCCCTTATCAGACACAATTCTGAATTTTTTAAAGGGAGTTTTATTGTGTGAATCGGTCACAGATGTGAAGAATCAGATTACTGTGTATATGAAAAAAATTGGCCAAGAATGTGTTTGCAATATTTTGCTGCCTTAACAAAAGCTGATGAATAGCTTTGAAGCGGTTGATGCATGGGAACAAATTTGTTTTAATTTCACAAGAATGCTGTACAAATTTAACCATAACATGATTTTATTTATTGTAGTTTTCAGTTGTGAAGAAAGGGTTGTGATTTTTTTTTTTAAGTGTGATTGATGTTCAACTGCTTCTACGACAAGCAATTGTGTTCATTGAGTAGTGCTTGGTAAGAGAGAGAGAGAGAGTGCTGGTTTTTAGTGTGTGTGTATCAATGGTTTTATGAAAGAAAAATGATGAATGCTCAATAAATCCTAACGGGCATTAACTCTTTGTTAGTGTTTCAGTATTCATTGTGTGTGCGTGTGTGTGAGAGAGAGGACAAGAAAGATAGCAGTACTTCCTTTTTAAAGTCACCTGAGGAAGTAATGACATACACACACACACAAAAAAAACATAATTTATAAATCCATGTGCACATCATAAAGTTTATTTTCTGTACATACACCTGAGAAACATTATGAATTACTTTGTATTTCTGTCATCACAACTGCAGGCAAACTCGCACACTATGCAAAACCTTGAAACATTCTATTAGGCCTAAAACAAAAAAATAGGTGTGGTAACGGTAACCCGACCTACCCTATTTTTAAGGGCCGACCCTATAACTTTTTATTACATTTGTCATAAAAAAAAGAAAATGAGTGCAGAAAACGCAATGAAAGCGACAGCGCTCGAGTCGCACACTTATTTCCCTGTCAAGTAGGTTTAATTTGGACACATTAGAAAAAAAAGTTTAAAAAAAAAAAGTGATTACCTTCCTACCCTATTTTTTTGGCTATGTTACCGTAACCACACCTATTTTTTTTTTTTTGGCCTTAGAACACACACACAAACCCTGAAAGAATGCAAAACTTGTCAAACTCATGCAGCAGCATTATGCACACAAAAAAAGACAAAATTAACACAAAATCACAACAATAAAACAAAACAGAAACATGGAAAAAAAAAGAAAATTGGAGCAGACCTCAGACACACACAACTTCAACTTTGAAACCAAAAGAAGACAACAGTAACCATGTTAGGTACATTCTTAAACCATCCACAATACACACACAATGCAAAACTTGAAACATTTGTACCATAAGTCTCACAAACACATTACAAAACTTGAAACATCTGCAGCATAACTCTCGCACACACAATCCAAAACCTTTTATTTTATTAAGGAGATTTCTATAGTGCATAACTAAAAACCTTGCAGCATAACTCGCACACACAACTTGGAAACATCTGCAGCATATCTCTCACACACAAAAACACAAAACCTTGAAACTTCTGCAGCAGAATTCATACACACAATGCAAAACCTTTCAACATCAGCAGCATAACTCTCGCACACACAAACCATTGCATCATCTTTAGCATAACTCACACACACACAACATCTTGCAACATAACTCTCACAACCACAATGCAAAACTTAAAACATCTGCAGCATAACTCTCAAATACACAATGCAAAACTTCCAATATCTGCAGCATAACTCTCACACACACAAACCCTAGAAACATCCGTAGCATATCTCTCACACACAAACACAACAAAATAATACACTGCAAAACTTCCAATATCTGCAGCATAACTCTCACACACACAAACCCTAGAAACATCCGTAGCATATCTCTCACACACAAACACAACAAAATAATACACTGCAAAACTTCCAATATCTGCAGCATAACTCTCACACATACAAACCCTAGAAACATCCGTAGCATATCTCTCACACACAAACACAACAAAATAATACACAATGCAAAACTTCCAATATCTGTAGCACAACCCTCACACACACAAACCCTAGAAACATCCGTAGCATATCTCTCACACACACAAACCCTAGAAACATCCGTAGCATATCTCTCACACACAAACACAACAAAATAATACACAATGCAAAACTTCCAATATCTGTAGCATAACTCTCACACACACAAACCCTAGAAACATCCGTAGCATATCTCTCACACACAAACACAACAAAATAATACACAATGCAAAACTTCCAATATCTGTAGCATAACTCTCACACACACAAACCCTAGAAACATCCGTAGCATATCTCTCACACACAAACACAACAAAATAATACACAATGCAAAACTTCCAATATCTGTAGCACAACTCTCACACACACAAACCCTAGAAACATCCGTAGCATATCTCTCACACACACAAACCCTAGAAACATCCGTAGCATATCTCTCACACACAAACACAACAAAATAATACACAATGCAAAACTTCCAATATCTGTAGCACAACTCTCACACACACAAACCCTAGAAACATCCGTGGCATATCTCTCACACACAAACACAACAAAATAATACACAATGCAAAACTTCGAATATCTGTAGCATATCTCTCACACACACAAACCCTAGAAACATCCGTAGCATATCTCTCACACACAAACACAACAAAATAATACACAATGCAAAACTTCCAATATCTGTAGCATAACTCTCACACACACAAACCCTAGAAACATCCGTAGCATATCTCTCACACACAAACACAACAAAATAATACACAATGCAAAACTTCCAATATCTGTAGCACAACTCTCACACACACAAACCCTAGAAACATCCGTAGCATATCTCTCACACACACAAACCCTAGAAACATCCGTAGCATATCTCTCACACACAAACACAACAAAATAATACACAATGCAAAACTTCCAATATCTGTATTTTGTTTATTTGTTGCTTAACGTCCAGCCGACTACGCAGAGCCATATCAGGACGAGGAAGGGGGAGATGAAGGGGGCCACTTGTCAAGCGATTCCTGTTTACAAATGCACTAACCCATTACTTGTGTCCCAGCAGGCTTTAGTAAAACTAAATTAATACCTACTGGAAGATTACCAGTTTCCAGTATGTTAAAATAGGCTTAACCTATCTACTGCTGGACTTACATCAGAACACTAACAGATTAAACTATACATGAATCGCGAGACAAGCGGCAAGAGAAGAGATTTTTGGAAAAAATACAGGTGAATGAGCAAGAAGGCAGAAAAAAGAAAAGAATTCATGAAGAAAAAGAGAGCATGACAGGAAAGAGGAACCAAAAATCTACCTAACACCAAACTAGAAAGCTCCTGCGGTTCCAAAAACAGGAGGGGCTTTTAATTTCATAACCGCAGTGCCCCACTGCGGGACCAATATCTGCAGCATAACTCTCACACACACAAACCCTAGAAACATCCGTAGCATATCTCTCACACACAAACACAACAAAATAATACACTGCAAAACTTCCAATATCTGCAGCATAACTCTCACACACACAAACCCTAGAAACATCCGTAGCATATCTCTCACACACAAACACAACAAAATAATACACTGCAAAACTTCCAATATCTGCAGCATAACTCTCACACATACAAACCCTAGAAACATCCGTAGCATATCTCTCACACACAAACACAACAAAATAATACACAATGCAAAACTTCCAATATCTGTAGCACAACCCTCACACAATGCAAAGCCTGGAAACATCTGCAGCAAAACTCTCACAGCAAAAACCTTGCAACATTTACAGCATAACTCTTACTCACAAGACGATGTTGGGAAATAACTCTGTCAGGCTTGTATGGGTTGTGAAAGAAGGAATGCCATTGCTTTCAGTGAGACAAATAATCCACACGTGCTCCTGTCCACGTTTTTCTTCTTCTTCTTCTTCGTTCGTGGGCTGAAACTCCCACGTACACTCGTGTTTTTTGCACGAGTGGAATTTTACGTGTATGACCGTTTTTTACCCCGCCATTTAGGCAGCCATACGCCGTTTTCGGAGGAAGCATGCTGGGTATTTTCGTGTTTCTATAACCCACCGAACTCTGACATGGATTACAGGATCTTTTTCGTGCGCACTTGGTCTTGTGCTTGCGTGTACACACGGGGGGTGTTCGGACACCGAGGAGAGTCTGCACACAAAGTTGACTCTGAGAAATAAATCTCTCGCCGAACATGGGGACGAACTCACGCTGACAGCGGCCAACTGGATACAAATCCAGCGCGCTACCGACTGAGCTACATCCCCGCCCTGCCCACATGTTTCAGACACACACCCTCGCTATGACTGTCACGAGGAGAGCACACACGCTTTATTTGTCTCACTGAAAGCATGGGAATTCACTCTTTCACAAGCCAAACAAACTTGACAGAGTTATTTCCGGAATGTGTCTATTACACCACAGCACTGCCAGCCCAAGCTTTCACCTCTGTGGGGCAGCTGGGGTATTTCTGCAACGCCTCCAGAATCTGGGTCGGGTGGAGGAGCAAGGTCACGAGGCGATACTCCTTCTGCACCCGTGAAGTAGAGTTGTCCATCGGCCGAATTAACTCCAGTGCCAGCAAGTGTTCAAAAGCCTGCAAGGAAAATACAATCAGGTCAAACAAGAGGCGAAGCCTTCAAGGCTCATGTAAGAAATCGACAAACAGTAACACAAACTCAATCACTCCGTCACACACACACACACACAGTAAGCATAGGTGACACTGTGCAAGAAAGCGAGACACTAGATCTAGATTGTCTGTCTGCATGTGTAGCCTACTTACAGGGACACGACTGCCAACTAGTCTCGGCCCGCTCAAAATAACAATGACCGAGACTTTCAGTAATTCCTTCGCGTGACGTCTAACCCTCTTACGCCATAATGTGACGTCTTCAAATGTTAAAGTTTCTATCACACACACACACACACACACGCACAGACAGACAGAGTTTACCATCGCATAGGCTACACTTACGTGAGCCAAAAATGACCAGCAACCTGAGAGCTGAACAGGCACACACCTGCACTGTCATGCTCACATACATGTACTTGAAAAGTCAAACAAACACCGGGGATGAAAGATATCATCTAGACAACAGGAATTCCTGATTTAATGTCTCACGTTCTCATAGATTCTCTGAATTTGTATATACTTGAAAACAAATAAACGTTTGGGGAAAAAAAGAAAATACACCCAAACCTGCCCGCTCTGATGAATATGACCACCACCTGCCCAACCCAAAGGATCCCCTGGAGTAATTTTTTTACTATCCAATTCCCCACTCCCTTGGATGGTCGTTACCCACTGGTTCAATTGTATTATCAAAACTCTCACCTTGAGCACCACAGCCTTGTCAAACACCTGAACAGATGCACGTCGCTGGGCAAACTTCAGGTACTCTGGAAATCAAAGACAGAT
>NC_090258.1:30605849-30622077 GCF_037325665.1 Littorina saxatilis
AAAAGTCGTAAATCATCCCCAAAAAGCTTATTCCGGGCGGGGACTACATGTGTGTGTTGGTTACAAATTGTGTGTGTGATATTTTTCTTCAAACTTTTTCACTTTTCTTCTTTGTTTCACTTGTTTATTCTCGGAGCCGATTTTGCCAAATACCGTACTTTCGTTTGCCTGATTGTTTTGATAGATTGACACGATCTGATTATATTTTTTTCGACGGCGGCTAATATAGTGACGCGGCCTATACGTGGCTCGTCCCAATTTTTTTTTTTAAAGTCGGGGGTGCGGCTTATAAAACGGTGCGTCTTGTACAAGATACAAGATATTTATTCACCAATTTTGCAAAAGGATTTCATCTTGGCACGGCACGGTAAAAATAAAATAAAACCAACCAGACACATATACAGACACACATCACCATGCATGCATACATACGTACATTACACTGTCATGCACACACAGACACAACTCACACACACACACACACACACAATTATTTACATACTCACACATAACCAGCCACATATCTACATCACAAATTCACATCGTCGCCTTGTAAAGGTAAAAACCGTAATCCGTCAAATACGGTAACTGGCGAGTACAAATGTTCATCTACTCGCCAAATGCGAGTAAAGTTGCTGAAACAAATTGTTGGTTCGGCTAGTAAAGTTTACTCTCTGGCTAAAAAATGTTCAGAATCACCATTATTTTTACTTTCAGGGCTGCTCAGGCCAGAATATTTGCCTGACACTTCAGCAAAAGTTGGCTCCTTCTGGGGCCTGCATGCCTGTTCCACAAGGGCAATCATCTCTGTGAGAGACCTTCAGTCCGTAGCGTTGAGCTGGGAATCGACAGTGACCAGTACAAAGCCTGAAGATGACAACCTGTTGTGTTCTTGTAAGACACAACACAACACACAAAAGCACAACAGGTTGTTGAACTTCTGAACTTCTTTGGGGTGGTGAGAACACTTGAGAAGTTTGACTACCTTGAAATACAGTGGAACCCCCCTTTTAAGACCGTCAAAGATCTGAGAAAATCGGGTCTTAAAAAGGAGGGCGTCTTACTCTTAAAATGGGAGTAAGTTTACAGAGGTTTTGAACAGAACATCTGAAAAAAAACCAGTGTCTTTCAAGGCCCGAAGTCTTAAATTGGGGGGTCTTAACAGGGGGGTCTTAACAGGGGGGTCTTAACAGGGGGGTTCCACTGTATCTCATATCTCTCCTCTTGTCCTGTAGGAACATTGTTTCTTTTAATGTCACACCTAGTTATGAAATATTGCTTTAGAAACCACTGCTTTCCCATGAACTTAATCAAGGTAAAACTCAATCCATAAAGCATATCGTACATAATAAAGTATAGTGGATCCCCCCCTTTTAAGACCTTATAAAATCTGACAAATTCACGTCTTAAAATGGATATGAACAGAAAATGTGAAAAAGCAAGGTCTTAAAAGGGAGGAGGTTTTAAATTGGAGGGGTTCGTAAAAGGGGGATTCCCTGTACAAACTCACCTGTATGTGCGCATTCCACCTGTCTCTGTAGGTATCATCAGGAAAGGTGTCGTCCAAACTCAGGTAGGCTACACACAGTGATACGTAGTCATCCAGCGTCACGTTGTCAAACAGGTAGATCTGTCTGTGGGAAAAACGAGACTTGACTCTCTTTTCCAGCAGCTCCACAACATCCTGAAAAGAAACAACATAAATGCAGACAAAAAACGGGGGCAACCAACAGGTTTTTAAAATAAAATCATATTTAAAACAAACAAAAAATTTACAGAATCCCAATCAACAACAAAAAGAACTTGATTTGATTGGGTTCTTACTTCAGTTCATTTGTAAAATTTTAATAACTGTTTCCATTGTCTATTTATTCTTTAGCCACAGTAGATTAGCCAGATGTTAACGAGAAAACCACTGCTTATTTAATAAAGAATTGTCACTGTCAATCTTTCTCTCCCTTGATC
This sequence comes from Littorina saxatilis, assembly GCF_037325665.1. Classification (NCBI taxonomy): domain Eukaryota; kingdom Metazoa; phylum Mollusca; class Gastropoda; order Littorinimorpha; family Littorinidae; genus Littorina; species Littorina saxatilis. Next base: position 30,607,815 of record NC_090258.1, read on the forward strand.
TCTCTCTCTCTTTCCCTCCCTCTCAGATATGCACACACACCCACCAATGACCTCACCCAACATTTATTCATCAACATGCACGTACATGCATGCACACATTTGAAACTTTTCACATTCTCTTAAGATTTTTACAATCAGAAAAATATCAACAATACCCACCACAGCCCACACGCACACCAACAACTAGATATATATAAACATAACACTCCCTCTGTAGTGATATATAATGTATGTTTCTAGATGTTGCACTTGGGCTGTCGCATGTCTTGGTGGTTCTAGGCTAAATGCCCCACATTCTTTTCTGTGTGTTAACTATTTAAAGTTATCAAGTGTTTTATTGTTGTTTAGAGGTATACATACATAATTTAAATCTATAATTGAATATCTCTATGACGCTTCCTGGTTTCAACGCACACACACACACACACACACACACTTATTGTTGAGAATTACTTTTGTAAAACTTGCTCAAAAAAGAATTGGGGGGCAATTGTCCGGGGGAGCAAATGTCCCAGGGGGGCAATTAGCCTGCTACCGTCTTGGTGAGTACAGAATCTTTTGTTTTTTAACATCAAACGTACAAAGCGACACGTCACACCGATGACACAGATGGGCGTCTGAGCAGACTGACAGACGTCAAACAAGTTGTAGAGCAACGTCTGTCCCCTGTGTTGTGCGAACATGTCAAATTCATCCAAGGTCAACACGATCGCCTTGCTCCCATGATCCCCTGCAAACAAGGAACGCAAAAGTTCACACAAGTTTAAGATTATGCATGCATTTTCAAACCACGACTGTTCCAGGCTTGCATTTTAGTGCGAGTTTAAAATAGCCAAGGCAGAGGGAATCATTTGGCTACCAACAACTGCAGCCTGTTAAGCTCACTTGCTTGTTATATCAAAATGCTTCCGCGCTATACCGGGACATGGTCCTTATCAGTGTATGGCACTTGGCGAGCCTGCAGCTGCTGTGTTAAAACTGTTATCTCTGCTGTGGGGAAAGAATGGGTTCTAAAAATAGAACAGCCTGCCTGCAGCTAAGGAGACAGAAATGAAGCTCTGGGAACAGCCGTGAGACCCAAATACACTTTGGATTGTAATGAGGGTACGTAAAAAGGCCCTGGCGCCTACGCATTGTTCCCACTACCTATACCTAATCTACGGAGAATACTATTTGGTTACTGATGGCAAAGTTACAACAACTGAATAAGAGAAATTTCAATATTTAGTTGTGCTCATACGCTGAAAAACAGAACAAAAATTGAACGGACTTCAAGTTCTCAAAGCTTCGTATATGATATGTTTATGCATTTCATTGTTTTTATCCTTGTTTCTTTTGCATGACAGTGCTACAAGACAAATAACTATACAGTGGAACCCCTTCTTAAGACCGAAACAAATCTGGGGGGGGGGGGGGGGGGGGGGGTCTTAAATAAAGGGGGTTTCACTGTATTGTCTTAAACACCATACAGTCATTTTACAAAAACGAGGTACAGAGTGAAAAGGCTTACCACTCCTCAATGCTTCAAGAAGAAACTGCAAGTTCTCAGCAAAGGAGCCCTGGAAAAGATAATTTAAATACTTCTACAAACAGAAACAAACTGCCAAAAACAGGATAAAAGGGGCTTTCACTGAATAAACAAACAGGACGTCATACACTGCTATATTGATGTGATAGTATCAATTCTGGTGAAAATACTTCCCCAAGGATCACAGTTTAAAATGAAAGTGATTTCAAGACTCAAGAATTTTAATGTCCTTAGGCCAAAAAAAATAAATTGTCTGTTTCTGGTCACCCGACCGACCCTAAATTTCGGCGCCGACCCTAAACTTTTTTTTCCAAACTCAAATTTTTTGTTTTTGTTGGTGGTATAAGGACAGGGTGAGAAAATGAACAACAACAAGAGGCGAAGCCTTCAAGGCTCACGTAAGAAATCGACAAACAGTAACACAAACTCAATCACTCCGTCACACATACACACACACACACACACACACACAGTAAGCATAGGTGACACTGTGCAAGAAAACGAGACACTAGATCTAGATCTGTCTGTCTGCATGTAGCCTACTTATACACGACTGCCAACTAGTCTCGGCCCGCTCAAAATAACAATGACCGAGACATTCCTTCGCGTGACGTCTAACCCTCTTACGCCATAATGTGACGTCTTCAAATGACGAAATGTTAAAGTTTCTACCACAGACATACACACGCACGCACGCACATACGCACGCACGCACAGACAGACAAAGTTACGATCGCATAGGCTACACTTACGTGAGCCAAAAACGTGTGAAAACGAAAGTCCGCTGACGATTGAAGGGGCATAACCCTACATCACAGTTGTAAGGGACATCACTCTGTGTACTTCCTGTAAAACCACCAAACACCGAAGCATTCACGCTGCGTTGAAATATGGAATCTATTAAATGTGTTGAATGTCTTGTCTCTATGTATAGTGAATCCAGTCTCTTTGCGCGATTTTTAAAGTTAGTTTTATTGGTCTACATTTGGGGGGGGAAAAAAAAAAAAAAAAAAATCCCTACCTATTTTTTTTAGCCATGTTACCAGAAACAGACAATTTTTTTTTTTTTTTGCCTTATAACAACAAGAAAAATTGCCTCGCAGTGTCAGGAGGTTTAGAACACACACATTTCACTGACAGATCAAAATTTCACTCAAAAGATCCACAACATTCTTAGCAATCACTCATAGATACAGACACCCACATTAACACATGCACGCGCGCATGCACTCACACACACAGACACTCACATACACACACTAACAGTAACACACACATTAACACATGCATGTGCGCATGCACGCATGCACGCACACACACACACACATGTACACACACACACACGCATACACTTACAAACACACGATCTCCAACACTATTCTCCAGCTGCAACTGCCTGGTGATTTCTTTCAGTGCTAATCTGTCGTCTGTCTGTAGGAGACCTGTTAAATGAAAACAGAAACAAGTCGCGTAAGGCGAAAATACAATATTTAATGAAGCTGTCGAACTCACAGAATGAAATTGAATGCACTGCATTTTTTCAACAAGACCGTATAGCATCGTCAGACCCCCGCACGTGGAAAAGGCGGTGAAATTGGCAAGCCAGTACAGCGCTGTAGCGGTTGCGTTTAGCAGGATAGCACGCTTTTCTGTATCTCTATTCTTTTTAACTTTCTGAGCTTCTTTTCAATCCAAACATAACATATCTATATGTTTTGGGAATCAACTTTGAAATATAACTTGACTAAATGTAAAAAGGGGGTTTTACTACATGGCCATACACATTTTCGACAACTTTCTTAAAATAAAGACAAACGTTGGCCTCACCATTCCCTTAACCTGAAAAAATGTAAACAGTTCTGTCCAAATGTTGGCAAAATGAATTTTTACATTTTTATGAATTCCGATGTCAAACGTCCCTGCAAAGACACAAACACACACACAAAGAGGAAGAAAAAGAAAGACAATAAGTGGGAGAAAAGTTTGGCAAACGCTTTATGATAATAAATGAGAATGAGATAAAGTGCCGTTCACACAGCAGACTTTCAACCAACTTTTCCCAAACTTTTGTCAGGTTGAAATCACTCCAAAATTGTCGAGGCCAAGGAGGCAAACAGTCTGCCATGCGAACTGCCCTGACGATTTAGATTCGATTTAGCAGTGACTCAAAAACTCGGTCGAGCGCTGGGTGCTTGGGTCGGACATGTCTTAATTGGCGCAGATTTTGTTCAGACTTTCCTTATCGTGCTTACTGATTGGTTAGCTCTATCCACTGAGATTTAAATATAGTTAACAAAACTGTTCTTCCCACATGAGGAGGTAGCTCCAGTAGCTGAACTGGCTGAGAATCGCTGCTGAAAACTTGTTTTAGCGTTTGCACTTTTCACATGGTACTGGTGATTTGACCTAGTGCCGACTAAAATCCCTTGAAAATAGGGGGAAAGTTGGTTCAAAGTCTCCCATGTGAACAGCACTTTAGACAACTCACCATTCAGATGAACTGTTACGAGATTGTGTTGTGCATCAGTTGTCTCCCTCACCTTCTCTAGAACACTCTTTACAAGCTGAAAATAAAAAGATGGACTAACACGATTATTCTTCCTTTAAACAGAACAAACATTCGTTTCTGCTACAGTAGTCCGGTTTGTGATCATAACCGTGCAAAGGATGAAAAAGGCTGCATATTCAGTCTACAGTAGTACCTGCGATGAAAGGACGCCTTTGGGACTAGCCAAACGTCCCTACATTGCAGGTGGCCTGTTGTGACAGGTATACTTCGGTAGAGATCATGGAAAAAGGGACAACAGAAGGTGTCCTTTTAAGGGAGGTGTCTCCTCATCAGAGGGGCCACACATCGCAGGTACCACTGTATGATATTTTTGCACATCACTTTTAGTTTAACCGACACCTGCTCACAAGGTCTAAGCAGGTCCTCATATTCAGGCTGCGGACAGGCCACAACCGAATGAACCACCACCTTTTCACCAAGTTCAGAATTGGCCAGTCAGACCAGTGCCCTTGTCAAACAGGCAGCATGACAACGGAACACCTGCTGCAGACTTGCCCACTACACGATGGCCTCAGGAGCCAGATCTGGGCGGAGGCGACCACGGTGCAAGGGAAGCTCTATGGCAGTCTGGACGACCTACAGCGCACGGCAACATTGCGCGGAGAACCGGCGTTTCCATCTGAGTGATCGACAAGAAGAAGAAGAAGAAGAAGTTTAACCATGTTTTACATGCTGGTAATTGTTATTTGTTCACCCCTGGTATTCCCTAAAATAAGAACACACAAGGCAGTAAGGTTTCTAAACTACAAACAAACAACCACACATACAATGATACACTGGGTTGGTGTTAATGTGTGTACTTACGCATGAGCGCGCATATGCACACATACACAGTAACACACATACTTGTTTTCAATTTACTTTCATTTTCATTACTTTATTGTCCCATTGCCCTGGGAAATTCTGGTTGCTTCCTACCAGTAGAAAGCTAGCATCAACAGAGCTGCGCTTAACCCAGGTGTGGGCGTGTTTAGGTGTACACAGCCATCTGCACTTATGGCAGAATGACCGAGGTCTTTTACATTCTACAGTGGTGACACAGGGGTGGAACATGGATATTATTTCTGAGTCTGCACATAAAGTTGACCGGTGTCTGTCCCGGCGTGGATTCGAACCTGTGACCTGCGGATCACAAGTCCAGAGCTCTACCCACTGAGCTACCGGGTCCCCTTTAAGTCTCACCACAGATTTGCCAGTGCCTCGATGACCAATGACTAGCACCGAGTTACTTTCTCCTGTCGTCACTGTTCGTTGAACCAAGTCTGTTAGCTCTCTGCAAACAAATACCAAGAAAGATGTTGTTGTCAAGAACATCAAGGAAGAAGGAAGAAACGAGAACGAACGTCTGCTCTCATGTCTTGTTTTTCAACTTTTGTCTTTTTTGATCCATTAAAGCCATAAAGGTCTGCTACATCCCATCAGTATCAAGCCCTATTGTAATTAGCTAGCCTGACAAATCAGTAATAACCAAGTCAAACAGTATCTTAAAAATGTATAATATACTATGAACATTACAATCATTGGACACTACATCATTCTGTTACCACTATAATGCAAGTCTGAAACTAATTTCTGCATTATTACTACAGTGGACGCCGCTTAATAAAACCGTGGTTAATAGAGCCAGCCGCTTATAAAAGCCGATTTCAGACGGTCCGGATTTATCACTATATCTTATGTATTAGAAAAAGCCGGTTAATAAATCCAACCCGCCGCTTATTAAAGCCAGTTTTCTCAGAGAAATCACGTAGTTTGTGACTAAAACTCACATTATCTTGTTCTGATGTGGAAGACGACCAACAAACAAACACTCATGAAATCGTTCTTCTCTGCCGAGTAATGATTCGTGACGGTGACAGTGAAATTATTGATGTACCGAAGTGATCAAAGTACACGTACATGTACATAATTAAAACAAAAGTTCAACATCCTTCGTGAAGTTTTGTTTAGATTCAAACAAGTGTAAATGACGAAAGAAAGTGACTGAGTGACGTAAACTAAAGAGAAGATTTTTTTTTCTTTCGAAAATGATGTATTCCTGGACCGCCGGTTAATAAATCCGCCGCTTATTAAAGCCATTTTTCGTCGGTCCAGAAGTGGCTTTATAAAGCGGCGACCACTGTAATACTAGTCTAGGAAAAATAAAGAAAACTAATAACAAACAATACCCACTTTCTCTCCTTTTCGTAACCATGGATACAGGCTGGCAGGACAGACTGAGACAGTCGCTGACGGAGAGTAACCATGGCAACGGCTACCAGCTGATCCTCTGACATTGAGTTTCCCTTGGATGGTTTGCTTGTGGCACCTATTCCTGATGCTCTCTTCTTCCCCATCTCGATGAACAGGAAAGCTCTGCACAGATGGATTGGATTGGATTGGATTGGATTGGATAAGATTTACAGTCCAGTGAGGTTACCCTCATGGAAATTCGGGCTGCTTTCTCCCCGGGGAAAGCGAGCTGCCATACATACGGCGCTACCCATATTTTTTTTTTTTTTTTTCCTGCATGCGTGTATTCATGTTTCCTGAGACTTAATGCCGTGTGAGATGGAATTTTTTTTACTTTATTCCAAGTCCCACGGGTATTTGATGGACATTTTTATCTATGCCTATACAATTTTGCCAGGAAAGACCCTTTTGTCAATCGTGGGATCTTTAACGTGCACACCCCAATGTAGTGTACACGAAGGGACCTCGGTTTTTCGTCTCATCCGAAAGACTAGCACTTAAACCCACCACCTAGGTTAGAAAAGGGGGGAGAAAATTGCGGCCTGACCCAGGCCTGAACACGCAACCTCTCGCTTCCGAGCGCAAGTGCGTTACCACTCGGCCACCCAGTCCCTCTATGATTATAGAGTTGAAGTTTTTTGTATCATGGCTGCTACAGTAACTGAATCAAAAATCAAGAATGGAATGTTGTTATCGGAATGTTTAGTTTATGACAAAACAAAACGTCACATGGACTGTAGTTTAACCCAGTGGTCTTTTACGTGGAAAGTCGTTTAACCGTTAAAGTTCAAGTGAAGTAAAAATTGTTCATTCTGAGTTTTGGAACATTGGTAGCAGTCTGTTTTTTCATTTCTTTCTTTCTTTATTTGGTGTTTAACGTCGTTTTCAACCACGAAGGTTATATCGCAACGGGTTTTTTCATTACAAAAACTCAAAAATCAAAGTTAGCTACTTAAGCTAGTAATCATTTTTGGATGATCCTGACTCACAATATAGCTTTTTTCCCCCTTTTTTTTTCTCCACAACACTGCTTGGATTCGGTGAGTGAAGACATACATGTATGCAAGATCATTTCTTTGTGATCCCCAGCTGAGAGAAAGGATAGAGTGTGAGGAGACTACTGACTAGGCAGGCGAGCAGCTCGCTTGAACTTGCTGAAGTGCCTGCCAAAAGAGAACGCATGGCGGCTGCACAGCTGGCAATATCATTTACATAAATTTATAGTTCCATCGCTGGGAAATCAGGTCGCTTCCTCGCAGTGAAAAGCTAGCAGCAACAAAGTTGGGCTACCCAAGTGTGTGAATGTTTAGTTGTAATCAGCCAACTGCACTTATGGCAGAATGACGGAGGTGTTTTCCACATCACAGTGGTGACAGTGACACAGGGGTGGAACATGGATACTGTCTCTCATAAAGTTGACCCGTGTCCGGCCCGGATATGAACTAGTGACCCGCAGATCACAAGTCCACTGCTCTACCAACTGAGCTACTGGGCACCCCAATTCAGTTGGTTGTTCCCTGACTACTGCAGATCTACACCTTTTTCAGTATTTAATTATAAACCATTATATTTATAATTTAATCTTTGCCTCAATGTCTAATTTTTTCACAAAGGAAGCGGCTGGAGTCGCCACACACATTTTTAATTCTAGCCTGTATGACTGAAACCGGCATCTGTTTACACTGCTATCTTTACATTATTTTCATGTTTGTGTGGTTAATTTGACCATGTAAAACATTTTTGTTGTTCAATTTGATGATTAATCAGTTGCTATGCCTCATTTTTTTAGTTATAGCTGCACATGTTATTTACAATAATTGTTATTGTTAATCCTATATTCCTCATTGGGATATATATATATGGAAACTAAGACTGCTTGGAAATTATTTCAGAGCATTTAAAATAGGCAAAAGCTACAGGATCGATGAGTCTGTATACACTCTGACAACGAAAAGCTCTGTTAAAAAAGTAGCCAATGAAATGTCCCCTTACAAGTTGTTAGGAAGTAGCCAATTAAAAATCAGTCTGACGTATGGACTTCCGCTATTTTTTTTCAGTGTCGAGGGTTGGCAAATAATGTACATTCACATAGCATACAACCGTTTCTAGGTCGATACACACTCCAAGTGTGTTTCAAACTCCGACAATAAACTGCCGTGAAGCATCAGTCTCGTGTGTGTTTAAATTGTTTTGTCTGTGTTTATTACCAGTGTACTTTGATACCGTGAATCGAGAGTGTTTATGCTGTTCAGTCTTTTAAGTACACCCCGAAAATGTAATCTACGTTACAGCAAAGGCCATGCAGCATCAGATTGTTTTCGTTTCTTTGTGCTCTTATCATAAGTTATAATCAACTGCAGCTCTGCGTTCCTATCGCAAAGTAGTGTCGAATGGCAACCGGAAGTTAACGCCGGAGTGTATACAAGATTCTGACCCCTGTATTGAGGTCTAACGAATGACGTCTCACAACGTGCCAGGTCGTCCTTGGCGGTCAAGAAAGCCGCCGCGATCATTGCGCAGACGACACTTCTAGACCGCCAATATTTTTTGTGCGCATCACGTGCTCCACATAAATCGGCCGGAAACGAAGCAATTGGGAAACCTGGATACACTCCGAGTGCGTATAGCCAGTGCGTTTAAAATAAAGGAAAATAAAGGATGGAAGTGCAGGTTCGGAATGGGTACCCGGCCATTTCATTTCCAATTCAATGCAGAAACAAATATTTCAGGCATGTTATTAAACTCAATAATTCATTTGCTCAGTCCCAAACAAAATGATTTTATCTAACAGCATTCACTCAGGCGACTTCATTTTGAATCAGATTCTATGTTAATCCAGGGTTCCAAACTTCAGCCAGTAAGTCGGTCATCTTAGTTACTGCTGGAATTTGCACGATGAAACTCTCCACATCTCAACTGATCAATACGACTAAGCAGCGTGTAAGGAACACCGAACGACAAAGCTCACACAACAGAGACCAATACTTACTACTCGTCTGATTATCTCCTTTTCTCGAGTTTGGATGTTAAATTCTTGGCAGATAAAGCGTGTGTTGTTCGCATTCGCGCTGATCGTCAAATATTCCGCGAAGATGTCTAAAGCAAGCAATGAAAATAATTACCCACCATTTGAGAACCCACCGTTTCGGAACTGAGCGGATGCTCTCTCTCTCTCTCTCTCTCTCTCTCTCTCTCTCTCTCTCTCTCTCTCTCTCTCTCTCTCTCTCTCTCTCTCTCTCTCTCTCTCTCTCTCTCTCTCTCTCTCTCTCTCTCTCTCTCTAGTGTTTCGGGATACCTAAATGTACGGCTACCCGGTCCCACCCGCAGAGAAGGCAAGGATTTGAAATTAAGTTGTGTTTCTTTGCGGCAAGGCTTTTCAAGTTTTGTTTCTAGGTTCTTGATTAAAATCCTCATCTAAACAACGAAGTGACTGTGGTAAGATGAACAAAGTTAAAAAAAAAACCAGAAGATTACTGCAGGCCTACCCACCGATACAAGAAAGAGACAAGACGGTACGAATTTTCGCTTATGGAAGCTTCATCAGGACTGAAAAACAAGAACACAAAAGACAACAATAAGCAGACGCAACACGGAACGAACAAGGTTTGAAAGAACTTGACTGAATGGAGGGGAAACGGGGGATTTTTTAAAATCCTCAGAAAAAAAGTTTTTTGTCATTAAAAAAGTGATGAATTAATTATGGGTCAAAATGGACGTTATTTGTGACTTAGTTTGATAAAACATGTACTTTTGTGGACAGATTCATCTTCAAGAAAGATAAAGATAGAGCTTTGCAGTATGTTTCATTTTACTCTGAAAAGGTACATGGATGCAACAACAGAGCAACGTCTTCAAGGTAATGAACAGATTTTATTTTCTGGGTAGATATCGATATCATGAGCACAAAACACATTAAAGTTTAAGAAAAAAAGTCAAATGTTTGTTCTTTGACAGTTTCTAAAATCATTCCTGGGTCATTCTTAAAATGTCTCTCTGGTACTGGACAAAAACACAATTTCTGGTAAAAATACAACAAAGAGCAAGAAGATTGGACTGTTTTATAGAAGATGAATAAGTCCCAGTGAGGGCACTGGTGCTCAGAAAACGATTCTGAGAAAACAGCGTCACAATTTTTCAAAAATATAACTGGTCAGTGTCAAAATGTTAATAAAACACTTTGAAAATGATCATCTTATTCCAAGAAAGAAGTTGACGATGACAAAATGACATAGCACAATGGTTCTATGGTGTTTTAAGTACCTTAACATGCTGGAAACCCAAAACACGTTTTTGGACCAAATTGTCGTGCCATCTCTGGCCTTAAGTCACTGACTGTTTTTACATTTAGTCAAGTTTTGACTAAATGTGTTAACATAGAGGGGGAATCGAGACGAGGGTCGTGGTGTATGTGTGTGTGTATGTGTGTGTGTGTGTGCGTGTGTGTGTGTGTAGAGCGATTCAGAGTAAACTGCTGGGCCGATCTTTATGAAATTTGACATGAGAGTTCCTGGGTATGATATCCCCGGACGTTTTTTTTCTTTTTTTCGATAAATGACGTCATATCCGGCTTTTTGTAAAAATTGAGGCGGCACTGTCACACCCTCATTTTTCAATCAAATTGATTGAAATTTTGGCCAAGCAATCTTCGACGAAGGCCGGACTTCAGAAATACATTTTAGCTTGGTGGCTTAAAAATTAATTAAAAATCTGAACATTGTAAAAAAAAAAGTTTTTTTTATAAAACGATACAAATTTACGTTTATCTTATTCTTCATCATTTCCTGATTCCAAAAACATATAAATATGTTATATTTGGATTAAAAACAAGCTCTGAAAATTAAAAATTAAAAAATTATGATCAAAATTAAATTTTCGAAATCAATTTAAAAACACTTTCATCTTATTCCTTGTCGGTTCCTGATTCCAAAAACATATAGATATGATATGTTTGGATTAAAAACACGCTCAGAAAGTTAAAACGAAGAGAGGTACAGTAAAGCGTGCTATGAAGCACAGCGCAACCGCTACCGCGCCAAACAGGCTCGTCACTTTCACTGCCTTTTGCACTAGCGGCGGACTACGTTCAATTTCATTTTGTGAGTTCCACAGCTTGACTAAATGTAGTAATTTCGCCTTACGCGACTTGTCACTTTTCACTTGTTTTTTCCTTGTGGTTGCTCGTGGATTCGTACACACACACACACACTCACACACTCACACACGCACACACACACACACACACACACACACACACACACACACACACACACACACACACACACATACACACACACACATGCACATACTGAAACAGACACACACACACACACACACACATATGTATTTCTATATACTGTAAAATCCCTAGCAAACGCTCACCCCCCTCCGCACAGATTTCGGGTAAAAGTAGGGGGGTGGGAGTTTGCTAGGTATACACTCCTTTGCAAGATAAAGTGTCATCACATTTTCACGAGAGAAAAAAACAAGTCGCGTAAGGCGAAAATACAGCATTTTGTCAAGCTGTCGAACTCACAGAATGAAACTTAACGCAATGCAACGCAGCAAGACCGTATACTCGTAGCATCGTCAGTCCACCGCGCACGGCAAAGGCAGTGAAATTGACAAGAAGAGCGGGGTAGTACTTGCGCTGAGAAGGATAGCACGCTTTTCTGTACCTCTCTTCGGTTTAACTTTCTGAGCGTGTTTTTAATCCAAACATATCATATCTATATGTTTTTGGAATCAGGAACCGACAAGGAATAAGATGAAAGTGTTTTTAAATTGATTTCGACAATTTAATTTTGATAATAATTTTTATATATTTAATTTTCAGAGCTTGTTTTTAATCCAAATATAACATATTTATATGTTTTTGGAATCAGCAAATGATGGAGAATAAGATGAACGTAAATTTGAATCGTTTTATGAAAAAAATTTTTTTTTTACAATTTTCAGATTTTTAATGACCAAAGTCATTAATTAACTTTTAAGCCACCAAGCTGAAATGCAATACCGAAGTCCGGCCTTCGTCGAAGATTGCTTGGCCAAAATTTCAATCAATTTGATTGAAAAATGAGGGTGTGACGGTGCCGCCTCAACTTTTACAAAAAGCCGGATATGACGTCATCAAAGGTATTTATCGAAAAAAAGAAAAAAAGCATCCGGGGATATCATTCCCATGAACTCTCATGTCAAATTTCATAAAGATCGGTCCAGTCGTTTGGTCTGAATCGCTCTACACACACACAAGCACAGACAGACACAGACACACACACACACACACACACACACACACACACACACACACATACACCACGACCCTCGTCTCGATTCCCCCTCTATGTTAAAACATTTAGTCAAAACTTGACTAAATGTAAAAAGAAGAACACACGTGACCTTGATTCTTCTCATTCTTAGAATAAGTTCAGCACAATTCAGTTTCTTCTCTTGTTTGGAGACCCTCTTCCAAGTATTTCATCACACCTTGGTCAACTTCTTGAGATCTAACTGGCGGTCCTTCAGACAACTTTCGTTTTTCCTTTTCTTTCCCGTATTGCTGTTTTGTTATGTCTCTGTGTTCCCTCCACTCTCTCATTCTTTTTTTGTCAACAGAAAACTCGCGGGCACATACCGAAACATAGCCTGCAGCTTCGTTTTCAAGATATCTCAGGGCTTTCAGTTTGTATGTCACTGTATAGGATGTGTGCTTCGGCATGGTTGAACGTTACGTCGGTGTTCAAACCAAACCTCGTATCGTCATTTTTGTTGTTTTGAGAAAAACGAAAAGAACTGAATTAAAAAATCACAAAATCAAATTCCAATATTTTATGAATCTTTGTGATGCCAGAAGTGGGTTCCTGGTAAGAAATTGAGAATTCGTGGTCAGATGAAGCCGTCACGCTTCAATGAATGTTGATACGAGCTTTTCTCACAAAACGGTGCCCAAAAAGTGTGGAGATGCGTGGTTTTTAGGGTAACAGTTTGTGTAAGAATACATGTTTTCTTTGTTAATGAGACGTAAATTGTTCACTTTTACACATACACACACACACACACACACACACACACACACACACACACACACACATGCACGCACGCACATATGCACGCACACAATCATTATGAATGTGCACATATCGTAGATAAAGGAGGCCGACCGTCTTAAAACTAATTTAAAAAACAAAAAACCGGGGTGGGCGTTTACTAGGTAGTGACCCCTCTGCACAACTTTTGGCCAAAAGTGGGGGGTGGGCGTTTGCTAGATACTGGGCGTTTGCTAGGGATTTTACGGTACTTACCAGGAAGAGATTAACAAATGGTGTAAATACACCATCGCGCAGTTCAAGTCCTGCAACGAAGAATAAACTAGATGATATGTGACCCTCCACCACGAAATGAGTCGCATGTCACCTCGTGCGGTTCTGCGCTAGGCTTAATATAAGTCCGGTGAGTGTCTGGTAACAGTGTGAGGGTCACCTTAGTCACAGGCTTATAACTGCGCTTTTCTAAAACGGGTTTCACCACTGGATAGAGCATAAAAAACTCTGTAGGAAAATGTAAAAATATGAAAATCATGCAAAGGTGACATGCGACTTATTCCGTGGTGGAGGGTCACATATTGACACACACAGAGAAACGACATATTGATACGATTCAATTCTTGCGCAAAAGTAATTAATGAACATGAGCAGAATATTTGATTCCAAAACAGATACAGGCAACGGTTGAAGAGCCAGGTCAAACACGACAAACATACATTTTTCATGAAGAAGTCGTAAACACCACGAAAGGTGTTTCGTACTCGTGTACAATATCCTGCAAAAGTAATATATAACCCAAAGCAAGCTGTTGCAAATCATTGTGAAATAATATAAAACACTTACACAACAACACAAATTCATACAAAAACAGGATGTGATTGGGTGGTACTGCGA
>NC_090258.1:30622277-30667277 GCF_037325665.1 Littorina saxatilis
TTTTTCACGAGCCGGGGAGTGAGCCCCATGTCAGTCTCCATCAAAAAGGGGGAATGGGTATTTAAAAGTACACTGAAGTTTATTTCAATTTGAAAATGTGTGGACTCGCAGCGATGATCAGTCACGATGTTATTGTGCTATCAGCTAAGCTATAATTACTACCCCCCCCCCCCCCCCCTCATACTTTCACGCAGGTCCCTAACCCCTTACTTTTTCCCCATAACATGCCATACGTTTGCTGTTTCATTGTCAGTTTATCAAGCTGTTACTGCCGGTGTAACACGAAGTTTTTACTCCACGAAAAATTTACTCCGGAGTAAAAATTTCGTACGAAATTCTTACTCTCAGTACACCTTTCGTACGAGAAAAGAACTCCCCAAGGCGCGAAAAAATTACTCCCTCCACGATATTTTTACTCCCCTTTTTTTTTCACTTCCAGTAAAAATCTCGTACGCGAAAATGGAGGGCATTGCGGGCGAAGGGATAATGCCAATATGTGATCTCGCGCAAAAGAATGTCGCACTACCCTCCCTCCACCCTTTCTACCACCAAGACTAACAGGGGACAAGGGAGTAAATGTTTCGTACACCTGGCATGGGAAGTTAAATTGCTCGTGTACGTTAGGGTGGAGTAATTTATTCGTTATTTATTCGTCAGGGGAGTAACATTTTTGTACGAAATGTTTACTCGGAACTCACCTGTCGTGGGGAGTAATTTTCTCCTGTTATGGGGGAGTACTTTTTTCGTAAAGGGAGTAACATTTTCGTACGAAATATTTACTCCGGAGTAAACATCTCGTGGGAGTAATTTTCTCGTGTTACACCGGCAATGATGTTCAGCTACCAACCATATTCACACGCCTTAGCCGGACCCCTATGACTGATTTGTGTTCCCGTCAAGAGGCATGCAGTTGAAGGGAAAGCAGTTCCAGAACACTGAAGATGCCCGGCCGAGCATTTTGACATACCCGAGTCAACGTGTTGGGGTGTCATGGACAGCTGGTTTAAGGGGGTGGTACAATGTGAACAAGCTGAGGAGGAATGATGATGATGATAAAAGGCCAAAAACTGGAGTAGACAGAGTTGGCTGTATATCAGTGTTGTAGAAAACCCAGGTTGCAAAGCATAATGAGTAGCCCTCGTAGTCTGCTAACACAAAGTAGGCTACATATTATTTAGCTCTCTTCATCAATTTTCTTTGGTTTATGTATTGTTATTTTCTCTGCATTCGCTTATTCAGTTATCGACCGCCACTCCAGTTGAGCGAAGCTCGGGGATATAGTGTGCCGCATCAGCTAGTTAGACTGAGACGCGCTGCTTCTAATTCATATGTGATAAGATACAAGATACAAGATACAAGATATTTATTCACCAATTTTGCAAAAGGATTTCATCTTGGCACGGCACGGTAAAAATAAAATAAAAACCAACCAGACACATATGCAGACACACATCACCATGCATGCATACATACTACATTACACTGTCATGCACACACAGACACAACTCACACACACACACACACACACAATTATTTACATACTAACACATAACCAGCCACATATCTACATCACAAATTCACATCGTCGCCTTGTAAAGGTAAAAACCATATCAGTTTAAAAGCTAAGGGGTGCCAGTAATATCAATGCAACATTAGTGAATACTAGAACAATACCTAAAAATTATAATCCATTTAAAAGTAAGTAGTACACGTAGGGATTATTATCATTTAGTCAGATCATCACTCATAAAATTAAAATTATATAATCGTAATCTAGCCAGTTAGACAGTTTAAAACAACAGTATTAACAGACTATCACAGATCTACTCAAGCACCTGAACCTAGAGTCACATTGCACAAAACTACTACCATCACAGAACTACTCAAGCACCTAAAAAATAAGGACCATTCCACATTGCACATACTTCCACTATCACAAGTTATGAGAACAGTAATGGAATGCAGTGAAAGGACTAAGTAACAGAAGAACCCCCCCCCCCCCCAATCCTATAACTACAGTATATTACAACGTCTTCTCTACAGGAGTTGTCAGTGGGAGTGCAGCATGGGGGATGAAGCTAGAGCGAAAGCGACTAGTTCTGGCTTTCAAAGCTCTGTAGCGCCAACCAGATGGAAGAGGCTCGAAGAAGTGGTTTGCCGGGTGGGAGGGGTCGCGAACAATCTTTCCTGCTTTTCGACCTGAGCGCAACTCAAAAATAGAGGCAACGGAAGGGAAGTGGTTAGTTCTGTTTTTTTCCTCTTTCGTTTTCCTCCAGTCTCTAATCCTCCCCTTTTCCTCACAAGTCATTAGTGTCATCATTATTGTCGCTGACAATGACTGTCATTGGACACCGTGACTGTGATTTCCCAGCTAGGTTAAAAATAGATATCACGTGCACTCTATGACGTCATTGCCACACCTCCTATTGGCAGAAAATCACTTGCTCATTTGCTGCGGTCCTGTACGTCACTTGTTTATGTCGAGAAAAGGAAGCCTGACAGGATCTTCGTTGTTTTAGGAAGTTATTGCGAAATAACTGTCTTCTGTCAGTTGTAAGCTTCAGGTGAGTTTCTTTTAGACTTGAAGAACAATTAGGTAAGCTTTTAAAGTATTTTTTGATTAAATTTGTTGCTTTGATTTTGTGTTAGCATCGAAAACAGGAGGTATGTAACATGCTCCAGAATTTGACCAATTTATGTCCAGTGTGTTTGTGATTTTCCCGAAAATTCGATACCTTTAAATGGTGCACATTGTTTGTTCTACGTATTTCTTGCAAATAGGAAGAATCCGTTCGTATTGTAAGTTGACTGTGAAGTAGTGTTTAAATTTCAGGCTCTAACTTGAAAGTTAGTACAAGTGTCACTGTCACTGGTGACACTTAATTAATCCTGTCACATAGCATGCAACTTCTGTAGGAGGGAACCAGTTGACATTCACATTGTGACAATGACATTGTGTAACTGTAAGTTGTAACAAATGAAATTCCATTACTGTCACGCTCTTTTATTTATTATCAGCAGTGTATAATTTTCCTGATGTAAATTGGTGATGATTGTTTTGTCGAGCAGAGTATGTGACACAAACAAATAAATAAATGGGGTGGTGGTACAGTTTGTACACTGTCACTGGTACCCCCACCCTCCGCCCTGTAAGACATCCACAAATCTAGACTAGATGGAGTCATCATCGCACGATAAGGTTATAAACTCAAAATGTTCACTCTTCTTTCAGCATGTGAGTCGATCATCACTTCCGTGGGGCTATATCTAGAGTATGCCACATAACATTGTGAGCAGAAAATCTTGAGATAAAACCATGGTCTTAGAATAAGGAGGAAAATCTTCCATTAGGGGCTTCAAAAGGACGGAATCCACTGTATATATATATTCTGGAGATAAGCTATTTACTAATTTAGACCAATATAGTTATAATATGAGGGTATTAACTTAATTAAGAAACTGTATTAATTGGATTTCAATCATGAGTTTTTGTGTGTGTGTGCTCTGATTTTGTTGCTACATTGTACATCGCGGTGAGCTCGATCTGGCGAGAAGGGCGATTTAGTGTTCATTATTATTATTATTATTATTATTATTATTATTATTATATTTATTATTATATTTATCCCAGCGAAGCTGGAGGTATCCCGTGAACGCTATACTGTAATCGACTTGAGAAATGTGCACACCGAATAATACATGATAAAGAAGGATTCTTTGTGCCCGGCTACGTGCCACAGTTGGAGATGGAAGTTCACCAAAAATTGGGACCATACTAACAAAAATACGGTGGGTGCAATAGTCGCCCCCATTTTTTCAGCAAACGCCACCCAAGGCCGTTTTGGACGGGTAGAAATTCCGTAGTTTCCAAGTCTATGGATAAAGCTCGCGTAAGAAGAATACGTCACGGTCGAAAGTCTTTGACGTCAATTAATGCATCATGACGTCATGCCTCCCTGAAGTCTTTCTCTCTCGCGCAGTGTGTGTGTTTGTGTTCATTTTGTGCACATGTGTTAGTGTTACTCTGTGTGCGCACGCGTGCATGAGTCTGTACTCGTATGTGTGTGGTGTGTGTGTGTATATTTGTGTGTATGGGTGTGTGTGTGTGTGTGTGTGTGTGTGTGTGTGTGTGTGTGTGTGTGTGTGTGTGTGTGTGCGCACGCGTGCATGAGTCTGTACTCGTGTGTGTGTAAGTGTGTGTTTGGGCATAAGTGTATGTGTGTAAGTGTATGTGTGTTTGTTTGTAAAGGTGTGTATGCCCGTCTGTCCATATGTGCGTATGGGTGTGTGTTTTGTGTGTATGAAGTTTTTTGTGAGAGAGTGAGTGAGTGCGTGTTAGTGAGTGTGTGTATGTGTGTGTGTGTGACTTGGGGTGTGTGTGTGTGTGTGTGTGTGTGTGTGTGTGTGTGTGTGTGTGTGTGTGTGTGTGTTTGAGAGAGAGAGAGAGTGTGTGTGTGTGAATGTGTATGTGCATGAGTTTGTGTGTATGTTTGTGTGTGTATGAGTGTGTATATGTGTTTGTTTGTAAAGGTGTGTGTGTCCGTCTGTCTATGTGCGTATTTGTTTGTTTGTTTGCTTAACGCCCAGCCGACCACGAAGGGCCATAATTATCAGGGCGGTGCTGCTTTGAGATATGACGTGCGCCACACACAAGGCAGAAGTCGCAGCACAGGCTTCATGTCTCACCCAGTCACATTATTCTGACACCGGACAAACCAGTCCTAGCATGCACTAACCCCATAGTGCCAGACGCCAGGCGGAGCAGCCACTAGATTGCCAATTTTAAAGTCTTAGGTATGACCTGGCCTGGGTTCTAACCCACGATCTCCCGATCACGGGGCGGACGCCTTACCACTAGACAACCGTGTATGTGCGTATGAGTGTGTGTTTTGTGTGTATGAGATTTGTGTGAGTCAATGTGTGTGTGTGTGTGTGTGTGTCTGTGTCTGTGTCTGTGTCTGTGTGTCTGTGGGTGTGTGCGTGCGTACATGCGTGCGTATGTACATGTGTGTGTGTGTGTGTGTGTGTGTGTGTGTGTGTGTGTGTGTGTGTGGGTGTGTGTCTGTTTGTATAAGAGAGAAAGAGAGAGAGAAAGAGAGAGAGAGAGAGTTGGTGGGTGGGTGTGTGTTTGTGCGTGTGTGTAAGTGTATGTGTGTGTGTATGTGTGTTTGTTTGTAAAGGTGTGTATGTCCGTCTGTCTATATGTGCGTATGGGTGTGTGTTTTGTGTGTATGAAGTGTGTGTGAGAGAGTGAGTGAGTGCGTGTGAGTGAGTGTGTATGTGTGTACGTGTGTAACTTGGGGTATGTGTGTGTGTGTGTGTGTGTGTATGCTCGTGTGTGTGTGTTTGAGAGAGAGAGAGAGAGAGAGAGAGAGAGAGAGAGAGAGAGAGAGAGAGAGAGAGAGACAGACAGACAGAGAGAGAGAGAGACAGAGAGAGAGAGGTGTGTCTTTCGCTGGGGTATGCAGTGCCTTGGCGTTGCACATCTACTTAATTATTATATTTATTCTAAATGATTAATGCATACATGATTGTTTCCTTCTGTTTTTACAGGGACCCAGGATGGCCTACCAACCCCCTCCTCAGTATGGAAACGCGCAGGGCTACCCATCAGGTCTGTGTGTCACAGCGTTGCAGAGACTGACATGTTTGAATTTATTCGGATTTAGTTCTCTTTCCTTGTTTGTATTATGATTGTGTAAGTGTAAAGCGCTCTGGGCTCGTCACCACGAGGTTTACTCGCTATATGGCCTTGGCTCAGAATTGGTGTCTAGAAACTGTGACAAAAAGTGTTTTTCAGAAAATGTTGTTTTTATAAACTGCACCTCAAAGAGAAAAAGATGACAAAGACAACCCAACAAGTCTGGAAGAAATCGGACATTTATTGTGTTAACAGTGGACAAAAATGTGCGTACATGCTGTTCATCACCCTTACATCATGTCACAAGATAAACATGCCAATTAAAAGGAAACCTGAATAAACAGCTTACAAATTTCAGTTGTAAATTGACAAAGGAAGCCAAAAGGATAAATATGTACAAAATTCAAAATAAAGTAATTGGAATTACGTTCCCGACAAAAATAAACAGCAGGACAGTTCATCACCTTACAACAATGTGAGGGCCTCAGTTAAAAATAGCAAAAACTTACAGAATTATCAGTTAATATACATGGAATCACATTCATGTACCGATTAGCATCTGTAGCAGATTTCAGAGTGATAATGCAAGCAAATATTTACTTTTAAAGCAATGAAATGTTGAATTGTATGAACAGCAAGTTTCTATTCAGTACAAAAACTAGAAAATCAAACTTAGGTCGCACGTTATCTAGAAAGTCATCTGAAACATCATGTCAAGTGACATAAATTATCATGTTATCATCAACGAGACAAAATTCAAGTTCGTGAACAAGAAACAATTACATGAATTACTCATCCATCTTTTCTGTTCATCACTTTACAGCGTGACAAAGTCACATTTCACATATTAGTATCCAAACGGAACAGAGCTAGAACACAATACACATATCCAGAACACACACATCAAAGGAGGGTAACATCAATGGCAAAAAAAAACTTGTAACTTGAAGCACTCAAAAGTTATCACATGAAAACTGGAGATGTTCATCACATTACAGCAAACTTGTCAAAAAATTGAACATAAATGACTGTCCTGTCTGCATAATTCATTTAACATGTCATTAAACAAGTTACATTAGGTGGCAGACATAAAATATAGAACATTGGAGGAAAAAACCGAGCATAGTAAGATTTAGTGACGCCAATAAGAAAAATGTTCATCACCTTACATCACAAGATGAACACATAATGAGACCCGCAAACCACTTTGGTGACAGAACATAAGCAAAATAAGTGAAAATGGAAGAATATATATGACTTAAGATTAAAAATACTCCAAATATGATATGTTCAAAAAAATAATGTGAGATAGAGAAAACTTTGGTGTTTGTTCATAACTTTACACAAATCAGATTGCAGAGATCTGATGTAAGATGATGAACTGTGCATGCTCATGTGACTTGAAGACATTTTGTAATTAGTTGAACATCCCAGATTTTGAACTTGACACAAGTAAAAGGTAACTGTTTAAAAAATTCCAATCAATGACAAAGGAAAACAAAGTTACCTTTGTTCATCACTTTACACACATTTGGCAATAGATGCTTGCTGTAAGGTTATGAACTACGCCAATTAAGTAATTCTAGGAGATAAGTTTGATTTTATCAAAACTATATGAAGATCCGTGGTAAACAATTAGATTAAGGCATTTTTTTCATGACTGATTTCTAAAATAACAACAAAAATTGCTAACTTTTAGATCAGTGTAATTTATTTGTTGAAAAGTGATGAACTACGTCGACATTAGGCATTGCATTTGTCTATCAAAATAACAACATGCTGACGGTTTTATTTTTTTCAAATTATTGGTGAAATCATGCCAGTTATGATTATTTCTCCAGTCTTTCATTAAATTGTTTCTATAAAATGTAAGTTCATCACTTTACAAAAGATCGATACACATTTTTTTTTTTTTTCACATGTAGGAATCGAATTGAAAATTGTCTCAAGATCGGAAACTACGCACAAGTACTTGCTAAACAATACAGAAAAACAAACATCGTTGCATTGTGACAAATTAACAAACTACAAACATTTATTCATAGCCACGCAGTTCATCACTCTAGATAACACAATTACAGCAAAACATTTACCTTTACGTTCTCTATTTCCTTCGTCCATGACGACTTCATTCACAATGACGCTTCACCCTTTATTGATTTCGCGCCTAAAACAATGGAATGTGACCGCTCACACCTTTCCGATAAAATATTAGTCCGATGAAAAATGTAGTTCATCACGATGCATCTTACAGCAAATTGACACATTTCACCTATGAAGCCATTTTCTGTACAAACTACAACGCAAACCATGAATTTTGATCCAGCAAATAATACTCGGGTCTAGTCTCATCAAATATTTGAGTGAACAACGGCGATTGTATTTTTTTGATAACTCATTGTAGTGAACGATTCATCCGCGTGTTTCCTTACGACAATACGTGATGAACATCACTTCGTTTGTTTCCGGAAAATACTCGGCGATGCATTGACCGTTTCTGCCCGAAAGATACTCTATGATTTCATCAGCCTTTGCAGAACAGGAAAACTTCATTTTCTATGTTATGTCCTCGAACACTATCGCAATAAATTAATCCAATTAGACCCACTGTAAAATGTCACAAACAAATCGAGAAAACTCGGCCGATAGTTAGCACAAATTGCGTCACAGCGACCAAAAGAACAACATCGGCTATCGACTTGAAGTGAAAACGGAAAGGTAAACATGTCTTAGATCCAAGAAATCTCTTTCCGTTGTCCTTCTGTGGCTCTGTTCACAGAAATTAGGCCATGAATAACCCGAGTGGGGGGAAAGTGGAGTTCGACGCCATTTCTGAGCCAAGGCCAGATAAGTAATCGTTATTATTATTATTATTAATTTTTTTTATTTTTTTTTATTTTTTATTTTTTATCTCAGTTGCATGCAGGCTGCTTCAACCCTTTCTTTTTTTGTTGTTGTTGTTGGCGGGGAGCATCCTTCTTCATTGATTTTTTTTCCTATTTTCCTGCTTTTTATATTAATGTTTCTACTTTAAATATACCTATCATTAACAATACTATTTTTAAATACATTTTAAACAACTTTTCTATATAACAATTCCCTCTCAGAAATGCACACAATATCCAGAGGGGAACCATATCTATAAATACCAACACACATTTTGGCTATCACTATAAAAAAAATCACATCACTTAATATTGCCTTGGAACTTTGTGAATTTTCAAACACGCCCCAAAAAAACTTCCTTTACAGTAATTTTAATAATCATATTATATATACAATTCACTTTATCCTCAACGCATTTCCAAATGGACATAATTTTTGGGCAAAAAACCCCAAAAATTCAATATAATCCATTTTGTTCTCACAATAAGTACAACAATTACTCGAGGAAATATCTATTTTATACAATGGAATAGGTGTTTGGTAAATATTGTGCAATATTGTCCATTGTAACATTCGCAATCTTGTTTCAGTGGTTACTTTGTTTACCATTAGGCCTAACCACTGCTCTTTTGCCGGCCTGAAATCAAATTTATTTTCCCAAAATTTAACCCTTAGGCTGGTTGTCGCGACATATGTCGCGCTACTTTAAGTTTACTGTCACCTGGTTGTCACGACATATGTCGCGCTACTGGCTCAGGCTGTTTGGTCGGTTCCGATTACCTCCCATGGATGCGAAAACCTATATGACCGTTTTTTTTAATTTTTCTCTCTGCTAATTGACACCAGTGGCTATGTAACATGTGTTACAGAATTGCACCAGTGTAAGGGTTAACTATAACCGGCTCCACATATTTTTACTTTATAATTAATTTGCGAAATTGACAGGTACAAGGCTTACTCAGATTCTTTAAACCGTTAAATCCACATACTTTTCCATTTGCAGAGCGTATAAGTGCTGCTGCTTTAACTGCTGTACAAATGACCCTATATTCAAAGAATCTTGTAGGCTTATATCCAACCTTCTGCTGCATAACATAAAGGGCAAAAACTCATTATTAACAAATACATCCTTTACTCGACAAACGCCTGCTTTAATCCAATCGCTAAAAAAACAGCGTTTGGCCGCAATACCTTATATCACTGCTGTTCCATAAACACGGAAATTATATTGTTATTTAAGTACACAACTACAATTAATACAATACACAATGTTTAGTCTAACACTTAAAAATTTGACCGAATAAAGAATATTTTTATTGCCCAAGCTAGGTCAGAAATGTGCCTTGCTGTTAAGAGACATTCACTCCAGCCAAGCGCACCCGACTCATGCAGATCTATAAACCGGCCGACAACATCAACTTTGTCTCCTACCGTCAGAGTCAGACCCAATAGGCGACTTAATGGCCTATCGGCCAGCGCCGCGAAGTCCCACAATAAATCTGCTTTACCTTGCGTGGCCTTGCGAGATCTGCCTCAAACTCACTGCAGGCATGGTTTTAGAGCTCTGTGAGAGGTTGCGTCTCAGTGCAGACACTTGGCCTTGAAAATGGTGAATTGGTACTGTGCAGCAATAGGCTACAGCAATGATAGCCGCAAGAATAATCCTAAAATTCATTTAAGGTACCCAAGCATGGCATGAAAATTCTGCTGTTTGGAAGCCATTGTTTAGATGAGTGATTGTACAATTTGTAGCGTATAGAAGGAACGATGACTCTTGAGAGCAAAAAGTTTGCCCGCAGGGAAGAGATTCAACGTTAGTTTAACATGACACATAACACTCAAATCATTCAGAGAACTATGCCCCTTGTTTGTTTTGATTTCACTATATTTTCCCAGTAATTAATCGTTTTTATGATGAATTAACAATAGACAATGTTCGAAAATAACTCTTGTTGATTTTTTATGGCCTGTGGTAGCAAAAATAGGCGTCTCTACTGGCGAAAGGTGATTTTTGGAAATAACTCTGTCAGGACAGCGGAAAACTGACGTGACCTCAGGCAAATCTCATTGTCGCGAAAACTTGTGCAAAACGATCCAGCATTGCAGCAACAGATCGTTAACTGCGATCATGTGTATATTTTTGACAGAAATGGGGTCAAATCGAGCGGACACTGCATAACATACACATCAGAGTCAGTTATTGGTAATGCTGCGACCATAGTTTTAACAGGTTGACCATGTGTTTTCTCGTTGTACCATGTGTTTGCTGTTAAGGCTGTTTGTCGGCGGTGGAGTGAACTCTCTTCCGCTTGTCAATTCTGATGGAGTCATTTCCGGAAAACGTCTATTCCCACTAAGCTATCAATCAATAATGCGGGTCAAGTTTTCCTCATATTCAGGTTATGCAACACACAGGCCATACAAAGCGACAAAAGTTATTTCCGGAATACTTATGTATATATACTTATGTATATTTATATTCAGTGTTGACCTCGTTCTAATTTTACTCCCACAGTCACCTGATCTTTGGTTGTTCTTTTCAGCCCCTGCCTTTGGCTACGACCAGGGTGCACCACAACCAAACTATGGTCAGGGTCAGCCGGGTGGTTTCAGTCAACCAGGTGGTTTTGGTCAACCAGTTGGTTATGACACATACGGACAGGGAGGGCCAGGTGAGGTCAAGTGAACATGTTGATTTTTATTAACACCATTTTAATGAATTGAAGACCTATCATGAAAATCCTAAAATCGTGGAAATCCAAAAATTTGCTACTCTTGAGCCTTCACAAGGATTGGCAGGTCTGTAAAATAGGGGGGGGGGGGGGGGGGGGGGGGGGGGGGTTGGTTGTTCAGTTGGTAGAGCACTGGACTTGTGATCATAGAGCATGGGTTTGAATCCATGCCAGGACGGATGCGGGTCAACTTTATTTGCAGACTAAGAGACGGTATCCATGTTCCACCCCCGTGTTGCTGCAGTGGCACTTAATACACCTCGGTCATTCTGCCATATTAGTGCAGGTGGCTGATTACACCTAAACACGCACACGCCTGGGTAGCGCGACTCTGTTGCTGCCAGCTTTCCACTGGGAGGAAGCGACCCGAATTTTCCAGCGATGGGACAATAAAGTTATGAAATATGTTTGTATATATTACAATGTATATTTATAGTGTCAATTTTGTTTTTTTACCAGCGCAACCTCCCCCTATACCAGTGATGCCTCGCCCCATGGCTCATACAAATTTCACCGACTATCCCCCTGAAGGCGGAGCAGCCGGCATGGGGGCTTCTTTCTCCGACAAAGCCATCCGGAGAGCTTTCATCAGAAAGGTGTGTCTCAGAATGGGACGAAAGAACACTGCAGTTGAACTCCCCCCCCCCCCCCCCCCCCCCCCCCCCCCCCCCCCCCCCCCCCCCCCCCCCCCCCCCCCCCCCCCCCCCCCCCCCCCCCCCCCCCCCCCCCCCCCCTTTTTTAGAGGTGGTCCTGAATAGACGATTTTTTTTTAAATAACTCCGCGGAGTTTGTATAGGTTGTAAAAGAGTGAATAGCCTTGCTTTTTCTTCTGACAAATACAGTCACACATGCTCCTGTCCACGTTATTCCGACACACCCCTCGCTAGTGATTGGCCCCTCCAATGTTTGTCCCAGTAAAAATCAAGGGCATCCACTCTTTTCCAACCCATACAAACCTGTCAGAGTTATTTTTGGAATTTGTCTATTGAGCACACAGTCGACCTCGCCAAGACTTTGTTTGTCTGAAGACTCAGTTCTAAAGCTTCATGTCAGCACATGAGCTTTGTGACGAATACGTTAATTAAAGTTAAAGTTAATTTAAGACCCTGGTTTTTTTTAGATGCTCTGTTCATAACCTCTGTAAACTTACCCCTATTTTAAGACTTCCTCCCTTTTAAGAGCTGTTTATTTAAGATTTTTGGAGGTCTCAGAAGAGGGTGTCCACTGTGTTCAATATATTTATGAATGTGGATTAGGAATGGCTTGATTGCTGAGTTTAATTATCTCAAGAACTCAGTGTTGAAAAAATGTTGTGCTGTTTGTAACAAGGATTTAAATGTGCATGTAAAATCAGCAGACATACCATAAAGTATAACATCTGTTCTCCTGCCCGATCGATTCAGGAAAAATACTTGCTTAAGACTTTAAGGCTTAAGCAAACCCACTGTCTGAACTTTGAAATCTTTATATCCTTGTTTAATATGAAGCTTTTCAGATAAGAATTAAGGCCAGTTGTTTGCTCAAAGGATTTCTTGAGTACTCTGTTATGCAGAGCCTGTGTGGGATTTGTTTTAATTTTTTTCTTCCTACTTCAAATATGATGTGGAGAAGTGTCATTTTTAAAAATTAAATTCAATTCGAATGCCTTTTCTCTGCTAATAAGCTATCTAATATTCCCCTGAAAGTGACGTTATGCAGATAAAGGGTTGCGGTAATGGTATAAGATATAACACTGCTTTTGTCAGACTTCTAATTAATTAATAATTTTAATGTCAGTTAATTTTGTATGCAGTTTGGTAGACCAGACACACATGTTCAGCTAAACGTAACCTTCCAGCCAGAGAGTTTGGTTACCTGTGTAAGGTTCTTCTGATGACACACCAGAGTGACTTTTAACAAAGTATACCCAAAGCTGCCAACCCTCCCAAATTTTTCAGGAATCTCCCAATGTTTGAAATTCATCACGAACCCCCGAAATTTGTTCGATTTTCCAGAAAAGGAATTTTTTAAAAATAATTTGTGAAAGCAGTCTCTTTTTTTGGGACGAAACCGGTAAAAAGACGCTCTGGTTAACTGAGACCAACCAAGTCGATGTTTGCATGTACGGAAAATAAAGTTCTGCTTCTTTCCGGTTTTGGCTTTCTAAAAATGCCGCCGAAAATAAAATAAAAAAAGATTTAAAAAAAACAAAGGCTGAAATGAGGTTTTTAACGCAGTATAAGACAAACTATGACCTTATCGACAAGTCAGAGAAGGGGGGACACCACGCATTGTTGGCACCAACATTTACACAAAATCTTCAGCTTCTGGGGGAGTTGCCTTCAGACCCCCACAGGAATTTCATAGCCATAAAGGTGGCAGCCATGGTATACCTGTCATGAAAGGCCACCTGTAATTTAGGGCCGCTATGGTTGTTCTACAATACAATACAATACAATACAATAACTTTATTAATCTCTAAAAGAGAAATTGCATTGCTGAGCTTTTGTGTCCGTAATAAAACATACATAAAACATTCAAAAATAAACATTTGTTCTTTGTCATTCATGCATTCTTGTGTTCTTATACATTTCTTCAATTCATACATCAATATTCTATCATAATTATGTACATACATTTATTCTCTTTTAACAGTCTGTCTTCAAACGCATCTCAGAGAGGGAGACTAGAGATTTGTGTTGTGCCATAGGTAAAATCATGTGCTTAGCTATGAAGTAATGTTATCTCAAGGTTGTCCCTTCATTGCAGGCGTCCCTGTAGAAGCTTTGAGATTCTATATGTTTTATATTGAACCTAACAGCTCTACTGCTTAGACATTTTATTGCCATGCTTGTTTGTATTTTTCTGTCAGCTCAGATTTCCTGTGGGCAATGAAATGATCTTTTAACATTTTATTTTTCAGGTGTATCTGATTCTGACAGCACAGCTTTTTGTGACGCTTGGATTCATCGCCTTGTTCATATTTGTGTAAGTACATGATATTCAGCTTTTATCCTTGGAGGTCAATCTCTTCCAAGTTTTTTTTGGATTTAGAATCAGCGATTGCATTCACTGGACACATCTGGTATTTCTCTGTTTTTTGTGTGAAAATACCAGAAGAAATTGTTAACCAGTGCAAGTTCCACGGGTCTTGATGGGGTTGACTGTAGTTTGTATCAAAATAAAATCTGCTTTGTCAATACGCAGTAGTTTCTCCTGCTACTACGCCCTAGTGGCTTGTTTTTGCTCATTTTTTCTCTCTTGCTTTTGGCTAATGCTAAGCTTCAAAACACGCAGTGCGGTTATTGTAGAATGAAACAGATCGAATGACAGAGTGCATGCCGTGTTTCATTTCTTCGTTGGGACAGCTTGCAGTGTTGCATTTGATTCACTGTTTGAAATCGAGACGGGCGCAGTGGCCTAGTGGTTAAGACATCGGCCTCCTAATCGGAAGGTCGTGAGTTCAAATCCCGGCCGCGGCCGCCTGGTGGGATAAGGGTGGAGATTTTTCCAATCTCCCAGGTCAAATAAAGTGCAGACCTGCTAGTGCCTTATCCCCCTTTGTGTGTTCAAGCAGGCACAAGACCAAATGCGCAGGGAAAAGATCCTGTAATCCATGTCAGAGTTCGGTGGGTTATAGACACACGGAAATACCCAACATATGCTTCCCCGAAAGCCGCGTATGGCTGCCTAAATGGCGGGGTAAAAACGGTCATACACGTAAAAGCCTTGGGAGTTTCAGCCCATGAACGAAACAAACAGTTTGAAATCTACAATTAGCATGTCTGCAAGATGTTGTTTGCGGGAGTGCATTTTTGTTGTGAATTAGTTGAAAAATATATTCATGGCAACACATTCTTTTGAGCAGAAATTAAGACAAAAGAAATCGTTTCGGACACAGAAATTGTATTTTTTAACAAAATGTCTCTGAGAATGTGTATTAATTTTGGTTTATTTTGTGTGCGTGCTGAATTGTTTGTGTTCTGTTGCAGAGAACCAATCAAAAACTGGGTTAGAACAGATGGCCTCTGGTTCTACATTGTGGCATAGTAAGTAAATAGACGAATTCCAAAAAAACCCAGTTCAGGTTCCAGGGTTGTGAAAGAGTGAATCCCCTTGCTTTTTACTCGGACAAACATTGGAGAGGTCGATCACTAGCCTGAGGGTGTGTCAGAAACACGTGGACAGGAACACGTGTTAAGTTATTTGTCAGAGAAAAAGCAAGTGTATTCACTCTTTCAGAATCCATACAAAGCTGAAGGAGTTATTTTTGAAAAAGGGCATGAGTTTTCTCCCTTCAACATTCTTTTCTGTTTCCTTCCCTTAACTGTTGAACTATTTGCGAGAGTTCAACCCCCAGGTTCAGCGAGGTATTTATTTCCCAGAGTCAACTTTGTGCAGACTCTCATTGGTGTCCGAACACCCCCGTGTGCACGCATGTGCACGATAAAGATGCCATGTTTACAGCGAAAGTGTCAGGGCTTGGAAACATAAATACAGGCATGCAGGAAAAAGAAAAAATTGGGAAGCGTCATACTGAATGGCAGCTAAAAATGCTTTTCCCAGTGAGAAAGTGGCCCAAGTTTCCATAAGGGTAACCTCACAGAATAATAAGATATCAATACCAATACCAAGAGTGTTATATATTAAAATGTATAATCAATTACATGGTTCGTGTATCACAGGTTGTTTTTTTTAGCATGTCCAGGGATGGTCAAATCTCAAAATGTTAACTTGCCAGTCGGGCGATTTACTTCAAGAAAGTCACTAGCCCGGCAGAAATTTCACTGGTCCTGTACATATCACAGTTGATCTGCAGTGTTAATATGGCTTTAAAACTCGATATTACAACCAAAAGTGTTGCATTTCACCAGAATTTTTATTGGCCAGCCAAGGCGGTTTGTACTAGCCCGGCGGATTTTTTACTCGCCCCTGGCGATCGGGCGGACGATTTGGTCATCCATGATGTCAATGACAAGTGTTGTTTTTGTCTATTTTCAGTGTCACTTTTCTGGTGACGTACATTGCCCTGGTCTGCTGTCCTAGCGTGAGGTCAGTTCTTTATTTTGTCTTTGATTTTTGTTTCCCATTAGTAGACAATATGGGAAATAACTCCGTCAGGGTTTACACTGGCCATGGAAGTGTTGCGCCCCTTAACAGTGAAGCACACAATATAAAGTGCTGTTCACATGGCAGACTTTCTACTAACTTACCCCCAACTTTAAAGCGATTTTAGTCGGCACCAAGTCAAATGAAAATCACTGCTCATGTGTGAACAGCGCAAACGCTCAAACTAGTTGTAAGTGGCAATTCTCGGCATACTTGAAAGCCTGTTCAACTACTGGAGCTACCTCATAAGGCCGGAAGAGCAGTTTGGCTAGAGCTAACCAATCAGTAAGCGCGATGAAAAAAAGCAGCGCTCAACTGAGTTTACTAGTCAGGGCTGTCCTAAATCATTGGGCCGTTCACATGGCAGACTTTACGCGGACTTGGCCTCAACACCTCGAGAGCGTATTCAAACCAACAAAAGTTCGTTGAAAGTCTGCCACGTGAATGTCACTTTACGCGGACTTGGCCTCAACACCTCGAGAGCGTATTCAAACCAACAAAAGTTCGTTGAAAGTCTGCCACGTGAATGTCACTTTACACTGCCGACTATCAAGACTAGCCTTCCCAGCAAATGGTTTAACTTGGATGTTATGCAATGTTCGCTGAGCATGATGCCCTCTGTGTCAGTGATCGCTGACAACATGTTATTCCAGAGGCTATCAGGGCTCCCCACGGACGCCCCTCCTAGAGGATCCTGGGACCCCCACTTTCAATTTTTAGAGGGTCCACTGGACCCCCACTGCAGAATTTTAGAGGGTTCCAAGGGTCCAAAAGCTGAAAAATCCCTGTGTACGAAAACATTGTGGTAACGCATAGTGTGCTTTATACAATAGCTGACGATTTCAGTCTAAAAAAATATATACCGTACGCACGAGAAAGGAAATGTAGTGCGTCCCAGGACTCGCTCTTTTAAAGTTTAGTGAGTCCCGGGACCCCCTTCATAAATTTCTAGTACGTGTTTTCGGCTTCTAGTACGTACAGGACGCAGGGACGCGCACCTTGGAGAGCCCTGGTAATGGATTGAGATCATGTGAGTTTTGGAAAACATGGTGCTCAACAGTCACTGCGGACCGTCGGCAGCCAGTTGTGGCTCCAATGTACATATTTTATAAAAGAGAAGGGCATCAAATCGAGCGGACACTGCATAACAATTACACATCAGAGTTTTTGTTATTCGCTAATTGATCACTGGTCTTAACTGATTGGCGGCATGGTGTTGTATGCCTTACTATCAGGGGCGCCAGTATAACTCTTTCACAGGTCTTGAAAATCCTGACAGATCTGTTTCAGAGTGTTGTCTATTAATATGTTACATGCATGTAATTCTTAAGCTGCTGAGAAAGTTCACATTTTATGTAGAGTTCTGTAATCAAGCCAAACTTTCTTGGTGAAAGGCACAGTGCAGCTCACAGCCTTCGTTTTGCCTTTTTTTTTTGCAGCTGAGTGCATTTACAGTTCAAAAATCCTCCTATGGTAGTAAACCAAAACCCAAAACTACCCAACGACGACATCTGTGAAGCTCGACAGTTTCTTGTTCACGCGAGTGCATAAATTAACCTAGTTATTACGTGGTGTTTGGTCGGAGTTCGATTCAACTGAGTGATTCCGGCCTCCATTTTGTTTTACACAAACTCATGATGACGTCTGACATAGTTTGCTAGTGACTGTCTTTTTGTGCATGATGTGGTGATCTACCTGATCTAAATTTAGATCCAAAAATAGGTCAAGACCAGCCGGGTCCGAGTACGAAATTAATTCGTAAAAAAATCGCAGTTCTTGACTCTTTGGGTGCAAGTCAATGAAACTTGGTAGTTCTTCTAACGGATAGCTGCCTGAGGTATGACTAAAAGCCCCAGGGGCTCCGTGCACCTGGATTTGACAAGTTCAGTACCTTGAAACGGAAATATTTGAGTCGTCTTTCTTTTACTAAAAGCATTACAAGCATTCGAATCACCTACTCATGGTTTATTGCCAAGTTGTGAAGTGAAGAAGAAGAGGAAAGAAACTTGTTTGTAAAGAAATCAAACTTCAACAGGCTTGAATCGAATAATTGTTTTCTGGTTGAGCTTGATAAGTTTCATTCAGATTTATCCAGCACAGTGGAACACAAATCTGGTCTTAAAGGTCCTTGTCTACATTTTTATACCGAAATCGCCATTTGACCATTAAAATGCAGAGTCTATTATCTACAAATATCAACAATACACCCCCTTTCGATCAGGAAAGACGAAGCCAGTGTAGCCGTTTGAAAATTCATTGTAGTATTCCAGCGTAGTACTCATAGTAGGATATCCTTATTTGGAAAATGCCAAGCGCAAAACTCCTCTCAAATCCCGTGCATTTCGTGCGTTTAAAAAAAAAGCGTGGACAGCGCTCCAGGGTCAAACAGGAGTTGCTGCACTTGTTTGGGCGTGGCTATAAGCATATAGTGACATGAATTTGATTGGTCAGTATTTTTAGGCAAAGCACATGTTCTCAGCAAACAGAAAACAAAATATTGGAAGCGTGAGTCACGCTACCCAAAAATAAAATCTTTTTTTGCATATAATTTTTTTTCTATAACTTTTTTTCCCACGGTTCATTCATCATCTGACATAACTTTTTAGCGAAATCTAACCATAAGATTATTGAAAAAAAGCAAAAATGTAGACGACCACCTTTAAAATGGGAGTACATTAAAATTTTAGAGGTCTTAGAGAGTCTTAAAAGGAGGGGGTCTTCTTCTTCTTCTTCTTCTGCGTTCGTGGGCTGAAACTCCCACGTACACTCGTGTTTTTGCACAAGTGGAATTTTACGTGTATGACCGTTTTTACCCCGCCATTAAGGCAGAGGGGGTCTTAAATCACGGGGCCTTAAATCACGGGGTCTTAAATCACGGGGCCTTAAATCACGGGGCCTTAAATCACGAGACCTTAAATCACGGGACCTTAAATCATGTGACCTTAAATCACGGGGTCTTAAATCACGGGGCCTTAAATCACGGGGCCTTAAATCACGGGGCCTTAAATCACGGGGCCTTAAATCACGGGGCCTTAAATCACAGGGCCTTAAATCACGGGGCCTTAAATCACGGGGCCTTAAATCACGGGGCCTTAAATCACAGGGCCTTAAATCACGGGGCCTTAAATCACGGGGCCTTAAAAATCACGGGGCCTTAAATCACGGGGCCTTAAATCACGGGGCCTTAAATCACGGGGCCTAAAATCACAGGGCCTTAAATCACGGGGCCTTAAAAATCACGGGGCCTTAAATCACAGGGCCTTAAATCACGGGGCCTTAAATCACGGGGCCTTAAATCACGGGGTCTTAAATCACAGGGCCTTAAAAGGGGGGTTCCACTGTCCTGAAAACTGCATGACAATTTTCTGATTGATGCTAAGTATGTTAAACATTCAGAGAATTGTTTTAAAATGTCACTCATCTTATTTTATTTGCAGGAGAAAGAGCCCTGGCAACTTTATTTGTCTTACGATTTTTGTGAGTGCTTTTTACTGGAATGTGCATGATAACATGTGTGTTTGTGTTGGTGTGTGTGCGCGTGTGTATGTGTGTTTACACAGATGTGTGTCGTGAATGAGTTAATATTATGTGCATGTGTTCTATGATGCATACATGACATGCACAGTTGTGTTTGTTGACGTGTTTATGTGTGTGTGAGTGGGTGTGTGAATGTGTGTGTGTGTGTGTGAGTGAGTGTGTTAGATGTGAACGTGTTTGTGTGTGTGTTACCTGCATTAAATATGTTTGTGTGTTCTTTAAATGCTTGATGAGGTCAAATTGTTGACAATGAAGCAAGCCTCTGGGAAAGTGAAATCTTGATTAGTAATAATAATATCCACATTTTAAGCATTCTCAATGATTCAACGTGCTGATTGTGTGCAGACATTAGCCTTCTCCTACCTGGTTGCAACAATTAGCAGGTGAGAATAGTTTTGTTATCTTCCACTCACGCAGACATCCCTAACAGACAGACGAACAGTCCTTGTTCTTCTTTTTGTGCGATCATGGGCTGAAACTCCCATGTACAGTCGTGTTTTTTGCACGAGTGGGTTTTTACATGCTCGTACGTATATTATGACCGTTTTTACCCCACCATTTAGGCAGCCATACGCGGCTTTTGATTACAAGTTTGGTCTTGTGCTTGCGTGTGCACACGAAAGGGGATAAGGCACTAGCAGGTCTGCTCAAAATTTGACCTGGAAGATCGGAAAAATCTCCACCCTTATTACATACCAGGCGCGATCAGGGTTCGAACCCAAGACCTTCCGTAGACATCCCGAACAGATAACAGTTCAAAATGACATATCAAAATGTCACACGCATTCCTTCTTTGCCACTACTAAAGCAAACGTGTGCAAGATTGTATGTTACACGCTTTGATGCCGAAATCAATTATTTTGATTATGCATTTATTTCAGAAAATGTTTACCTAGTTACATACATTCAGTCACTACCTTAAACACTTATGTTTTCAGTATTCATTTCAAGTGATCACGAACGTAGAAAAATGGGTATCAAAGCGTTGTTACATTTTGTTGTGCATTCTGAATAGTGTGCCAACAGGCCTTGGTCAGTCAATCACGTTTTATCTGTGTACTTCGTGTTTGACGGAAAAAGAATAACACCAACCCCGTTCTCCTGTATATAACTGAAAGCCACATTTTCTTCTTCATTCAATTTCTGTTTTCAAAAGCTTCGTCAACTTTCCACTTGCACGACACGGTCCCTTTACCAAGCTTCAATGAAGAACCCTGAATACGAAAGGTCAAAACAAAACAATTATAGGTACTACTTTCACTATCGTCGTCTGCAACGAAAACCGAAAATGGTGAAACGCTTTGCTACGTACACAGAGGACGAGATTGCAAAGAAAAGATCGAACCTTACACCTGTGACTAGAAAAAGTTGCATAGACAGTTCCGTGCGGATCTTACCACGTATCAACGTACATCCGATGCTCAGAACCTACAGATGGGTGACGCTTTGGCGATTGAGGCTTCGTCTTCAGCTCTAACACGCACGCAGACAGTCATAGGCAGGTCTAATCTGCACCAGCGGTGATGGAAGGTTTGGATTTAGAAACACTCGAATGTTACTTCGACAAGATAAACGAACCGAAAGACGAAAGTGTGCCCCAAATTCGGAAAATATTCTTTCAAAACTGCACTGTAAACAACATCAACATCACTGTGAGAAAAAGAACAATCCAAACACAACCAGTTCCCCTGTGGAACATTTCGGGTGGACTTTCCCACGACCTGACCTACTAAAATTCTCTGTGTTCGTTCGCGCTTTGCATTCAATCTGTGTTAGTGCGCGTGTGTGTTTGTGTGTTTAGCTTTCGTTGGTTTGTGCTGTTTGGTTCAAAAAAAGTTGTTTTTTTCATTGAAAGATTCAGAAACGTTGGTTGATACTTTGTTAAATGCATTCAACCAGGAAAAGACACGAAACGAATTGGATCTATCTTCTGCGCGCATGCGTGTGTACGGTATGTGTGAAAAGGCAATTGTGTTGTCAGTCTGGTTTTGTGCCTGTTATTTTGTCCCCAAAAACTCATTTATATCTTTCTATGCCTATGCTGTGAGACATAATCGCCATTACGAGCTAGTCGTGTGACAGAGAGTTTTCTTGCACACTCGACTGCTGCTGTTTCACTCCGGCTAAAGCCGTCGTGAAACATCTACAGTCTCGTGTGCAAGAAAACTCTCTGTCACACGACTAGCTCGTAATAGCGGGTAATATTAGGGTTTAAGTAATAGAAAGTTTGATTATAGATTTAAGTTTTGTTTTGTGTATAATTTAATGTCACAATAACTTTGAATTTTGTGTGTGTCTGTGTGTGTGTGTGTGTGTGTGTGTGTGTGTGGAATTATTTAAGGCAGATTGGTATAAATGTATTCATATGGCATTAGATAGACTTCACAGGCTAACCTGTACCGGCATAAAGGGGAGGGGGGCAGGGGGTATGCGTGCTTACTAATTCAGCGCATATGTATGTTTCTACCATGGCTAAGTTTATGATCAGTCATTTATGCTGACATTGTGATTTGATTTCTTTGAAATGAAAGAGAGGGAGAGAGAGAGAGTATATGTGTGTGTGTGTGTGTGAGAGAGAGAGAGAGAGAGAGAGAGAGAGAGAGAGAGAGAGAGAGAGAGAGAGAGAGAGAGAGAGAGAGAGAGAGAGAGAGAGAGAGAGAGAGAGAGAGAGAGAGAGAGAGAGAGAGAGAGAGAGAGAGAGAGAGAGAGAGAGAGAGAGAGAGAGAGAGAGAGAGAGAGAGAGAGAGAGAGAGAGAGAGAGAGAGAGAGAGAGAGAGAGAGAGAGAGAGAGAGAAGTAAATGGCTTCACCAGTTAATTTTCTTTTGCAGTTTCCATAACACAAATATTGTGCTGCTGGCTGTGGGCATTACTGCCGCCGTATGTGTGTCTATTTCCATCTTCGCCATTCAAACCAAGGTCTGTTTTTCTGACTGTCTGTCTGTTTCTCTAGTTGTCTATCTGTTTCTCTGTCTGTCTATATCTGTCTGTTTTCTCTCTTTCACTCTCGGTTTCAACATTTTGTCTTAAGAAACAATGTCAAAACCGGTTCTTTTAAGCAAAATGTTGAAACCGGTCCCTGTTCGTGTTTTATTGTCCATGTTTTTGCTGAGTACAATTTCTCTGTTATCTTGTTCTTGTGCTTGTCACTTGCAAACTCTTGTTCCTATTCTCTTTGTATGCTTATGCCACAACCGTCATTGATAAAAAATTGATTTTTATCTCTCTTGATCTCTCTTTCTCTCTCTTTCTCTCTCTCTCTCTCTCTCTCTCTCTCTCTCTCTCTCTTTCTCTCTATGTTTGTCTTCCTAGAATATTCTTAGACTACTTTTGTTCACAAGCGAAACCCAAAGCCAATACGGTATTTTGACACATGATTACAAGTTTTTGTCAGTAAACATTGAAAGAAGCATTTGTTTTAAACGTTTTGGTAAATTTAATTAACGGTGCGACGGACGCGTGTGAAACATGTTTGAATCATGGGTGTTCAAATGCTGTGTGGAATACGCTCGTTTTTCTGACAATACACCAAGTTTGCTTGAGAATACTCCAAGTGCAAAACAAGGGTTCCCAGGTCTGTGTTTGCCTTGCTCATGGTTGTCGTCTTCTGTGGCTTTGCCTGTATGATGATTACGATAATGATTGGATATGCTGTGTAATTGTTGTTACAGATTGACTTCACCATGTGTTCTGGGTGTCTGTTTGTCTTACTCATGGTTCTCATCTTCTGTGGCTTTGCCTGTTCGATCACCTTCTACGTCTGGGGATACAACAGGGTAAGTATGTAGAGGTTACATGCTGAGTCTCAGTGAATATTAAAAATAATGGTCGAAGTTAGCGGATCATGAATTATGCGAGCTTCAGCGAGCTTCAACTGTGTTCCAACGTCAAATACTGCATGAAGTTTGGTTTTCTGAGGCAACACAGTGTATGGCCTTTGATCTCACCTGCACACATCGGGAGCAAAAATATTTCCACTCTGTATTCTTCCTTTGATGTGCGGCCAATTCACCGCAAGCACCTATTGTGTGGATTTTTCTCAATTTTACCTTGAATGTGGGGGCTGCACCCTTTATTATACGAATCGCCATAATATAGTCTGAAAAATACGGTACTCAGACATGCCACAGTGTGTAATATACTTGTAAAGCAAGGCTGATGAGTGCATGTAAATGTTGGTTTACGATGCTTATAAGTAGAGGCACCCTTGGGGTTTGCCTGGACTTGGTTATATGTGACCCTCCACCACGGAATGAGTCGCATGTCACCTTTGCATGATTCTTATATTTTTCAATTTTTTAAAGAGCTTTTTATGCTCTATCCAATGGGGAACACCGTTTTAGAAAAGAGTGAAAACTTTTTGAGTTATTATTTAAAGCCTAAGGTGATCCTCACACTGATACCTGACACCCCCCCGGACGTATATTAGGCCTAGCGCAGAACCGAGCGAGGTGACATCCGACTCATTTCGTGGTGGAGGGTCACATATGTGATTTTGATAGACTACAGTACTACTTTAATTGGATGTAATGAATCAATTTCTTTTTGTTGTCACAGATCATGGACTGCGTATATGCCGGTCTAGGAGCCCTTGTGTTTGCGCTGGTAAGGTCCTTGAGTTTTCTGTTGGGGTTTGCATATTGATATATGCAGTAAAGGAATTGCCCTTATTAGGCCAACCGTTTTTGGTAAAAAGTATTCGGAAGAATTTTGAGCAAAGTATTCGCAAATTTGACCACAGTCATACTTTGACGACTTTAACAAACTTTATTTCAGGATGCACACTGCAATGTTTTTTGTGAAGAGCAAAGGTAGTTGAAGATATTTAAGGCAGCATTTTCATTCCCTAAGTATGAATGAATTCAGAAAATAAATCGGAAACAGATCTACTGCTAACATTCTTAAATAAAAAATAAACAAGAAGAGCAAACGCTCGATCGAGTCACTTTCGCAGTTCTGAATATTATATGAGGCATCAGATGGACAGGAAGAAATTGCTATTCACAACACAATGAGTCACGTTCACATAAAATTTGAGCC
Organism: Littorina saxatilis; assembly: GCF_037325665.1. Lineage (NCBI taxonomy): Eukaryota > Metazoa > Mollusca > Gastropoda > Littorinimorpha > Littorinidae > Littorina > Littorina saxatilis. The sequence continues at coordinate 30,647,200 of NC_090258.1, forward strand.
CGGTCACTTTTATAGTTTCCGAGAAAAGCCCAACGTTAAGTTGTGTGTTGCCGAACAGAAAAGGCTAGTTATCTCCCTTGTTTTTCTGATAACGTTCGTAAAAGGCTACAGATGTAAATACTTTGATGTAAAGAATAATCCTACAAAGTTTCAATCACATCCGATGAACTTTGTCAAAGATATAAAATGTCTAATTTTTCCTTTGACGCTGACCTGTGACCTTGAAAAAGGTCAAAGGTCAACGAAACCATCGTTAAAGTGTAGAGGTCATTGGAGGTCACGACTAAACAAAATATGAGCCCGATCGCTTTGATAGTTTCCGAGAAAAGTCCAACGTTAAGGTGGTGTCTACGGACGGCCGGCCGGCCGGCCGGCCGGCCGGACAGACTAACACTGACCGATTACATAGAGTCACTTTTTCTCAAGTGACTCAAAAAGCCAAGAAAGATGAGTTTATTGAATGTTTTATTGAAGACAAAGGGAAACTGAGAGGGCAACGTTCTTGTGACTGTTTTGTTTTGTGTATATAGAGATTACACAATGTTCTATTTATAACTCACGTTGGGAATCTCGGGGGTCGAGGCTTGCCGAGACCCCCTCAGTGCACCACTAAACAAAGAAAGTCGCGAGGGATTTCCAACGTGAGTTACAATAGAACATTGTGTAATTGTTTTAGTACACTTTAATGGGTAAGACGTGTGTTGTTATGTTTTTATACACATCACTGCGTCTGTTTACATCCCATACAGGGCCTCGACGCCTAATCCGGAAGTCTGTGGTCAATGGGTGTGTTTCGTACATCCGAGCTTGAAAGTAGTCCGATCATTTGATGTCATTTTTGTCAGCTTCTGTTGTCAGCTGTGCTCTCACCTTATATTGAGTTCACACTGAAACACTCTGGAGAACAAAACAAACAAGAGGATTTGTTTTACTCTTGCAAGACTGCAACAGTCTGGAGAATCAAAACATCGGCCAAACATGACGTATTTTGGAAACAAATGTTGCAATTTGTTTCAAACATTTGACGTCACGAGTTCCAAAGTCGGTCTGCTGGCAAATGTGTGTCGCGCCACATTTCAGTGTGCTGTCGTTCACAAAGTTCTAGAGATCGTTTACGGTGGCCTGGCGTAAAATAAAAAGAAATGTTCTTGCAGCATGTACTCTTAAGGCTACAGAAAGTAAGTGCCTGTTGTAGGAATTGTCGTTATCGTTCATTCTTTAACGTTCACAATCATTATTGCTTGTCGCATTTAGATCTCACAAGCAGAAACACTCTGCAGCCAACAGAAATGTCACAGCGTTCAAGGTTTTATTTCTCAGGTGCATTATAGTTGTATGTGGACGCAATTTAAGCAATATCCTTTCCAGATCCATGATGATAGATATAGGTGGTATGAAATTATTCCAATGTTACTGGACTGGAGATTTTGCTTCGAACCGGTGCAAAATCTCCTTTTCCTTGGAGCGCCATTGTTGTTTCCAAGCCAAGCATTGGAAGATTCTTGCGCAGCTAAAATTAGACGTACAGTGAATTTTGACTAGTTTTCACCACGAGTGCGCATGCTCAGATATTTACACAACGTTTTAGCTCTTCAAAGCGCATGCTCAGATATTTACACATTGGTTTCCTGGGTTTTTCCACAGCTTTACACCACCTTTTACCTTATATGGAAATTAAAAAAGACGCGTTTGACCATATAAGGAACATAAATTGCAGTCAAAGAGTGTATATAGTAAAGTTTCATGAACTTGCCTTTATTTTTGGTTTTGATTTTTGACTCACCTAAGTACAATGGGTGTAAATTGTAATGGGTAATGACAAAGGAGAGTCGTGTAAGCATTTGCTTTTTTATATTTAGTCAAGTTTTGACTAAATATTTTAACATCGAGGGGGAATCGAAACGAGGGTCGTGGTGTATGTGCGTGTGTGTGTGTGTCTGTGTGTTTGTGTGTGTGTGTGTGATTGTGTGTGTAGAGCGATTCAGACTAAACTACTGGACCGATCTTTATGAAATTTGACATGAGAGTTCCTGGGTATGAAATCCCCGAACGTTTTTTTCATTTTTTGGATAAATGTCTTTGATGACGTCATATCCGGCTTTTCGTGAAAGTTGAGGCGGCACTGTCACGCCCTCATTTTTCAACCAAATAGGTTGAAATTTTGGTCAAGTAATCTTCGACGAAGCCCGGACTTCGGTATTGCATTTCAGCTTGGTGGCTTAAAAATTAATTAATGACTTTGGTGATTAAAAATCTGAAAATTGTAAAAAAAAATAAAAATTTATAAAACGATCCAAATTTACGTTTATCTTATTCTCCATCATTTGCTGATTCCAAAAACATATAAATATGTTATATTAAAAACAAGCTCTGAAAATTAAATATATAAAAATTATTATCAAATTTTTTTTTTCGAAATCGTTTTAAAAACACTATCATCTTATTCCTTGTCGGTTCCTGATTCCAAAAACATATAGATATGATATGTTTGGATTAAAAACACGCTCAGAAAGTTAAAACGAAGAGAGGTACAGAAAAGCGTGCTATCCTTCTCAGCGCAAGTACTACCCCGCTCTTCTTGTCAATTTCACTGCCTTTGCCGTGCGCGGTGGACTGACGATGCTGCGGTCTTGCTGCGTTGCATTGCGTTCAGTTTCATTCTGTGAGTTCGACAGCTACTTGACTAAATATTGTATTTTCGCCTTACGCGACTTGTTTATATTTAGTCAAGTTTTGACTAAATATTTTTACATCGAGGGGGAATCGAAACGAGGGTCGTGGTGTATGTGCGTGTGTGTGTGTGTGTGTGTGTGTGTGTGTGTGTGTGTGTGTGTGTGTGTGTGTGTGTGTGTAGAGCGATTCAGAAAAAACTACTGGACCGATCTTCATGAAATTTCACATGCGAGTTCCTAGGTATGATATACCCAGACGTTTTTTAAAACTTTTTTCGATAAATGTCTGATGACGTCATATTTGGCTTTTTGTGAAAGTTGAGGTAGCACTGTCACGCCCACGAATACATTGGGATGATTACAAATGTCTTGTGAGTAGTAACGAGTACGTTGCGAAAAAAAAATAGCAATATGACTTCCTTGCGAATATTAGGAGCAAGTTGCTATGTTCAAAACAAGAGACGAATTGTAAGGAATAGTTAAGAACATTTACGAAAGTCTTGCGACCATGTCCCGATCATTGTGAATTATTGGAAAATGCTATTCGCAAGGGCAATTCGGCACATTGTAAGAGTAGCTTAACAGATTTAAAAATGATTGCATCGTATTCCTCAATTTCTTCTGAATTCAAAAACATATACATATGTCATGTTTACACTAAAAATGTGCTCGGAATTACAGAATATTTTCTGCAATTAAGCAAGTACTGCATTCGCAAGCTATGGATGGAGACGAGCGTGACCCATCTCGGTCTTAAGGTGTGGTTAGTCGAGACTATCTTAATATAGTCTCAGCGATGACTGTATTTTGGTGTTAATCTTTTACTTTGATGCCGACAGCTTGACTAAATGTTTTTCTATCACTTCACGCGACTTGTTACTTCTCTCTTGACTTTTTTAAACAGTAAATCTTTCTTGTCCATGGACTTGCAGTTTCTGGTCTACGACACGCAAATGATCGTGGGAGGCAAGAAGCACGAGCTGTCCCCCGAGGAGTACATCTCCGGCGCTCTCCAGCTCTACATGGACGTCGTCATGATCTTCCTCATGCTCCTGTCTCTCATGGGCAAGAGCAACTAGAGGTCATCACCCTGGCCACCAAGGGTGAGAGGTCGTAACATCTTCCTTATGTCTCTCTTGAGCAAGAGCAACTAGAGGTCGTCACCCTGGCAACCAAGGGGGAGAGGTCGTAACATCTTCCTCTTCCTCGTGTCTCTCATGGGCAAGAACAACTAGAGGTCGTCACCCTGGCAACCAAGGGTGCGAGCTGTCGTAACATCTTCCTCTTCCTCATGTCTCTCCTGGGCAAGAACAACTAGAGGTCATCACCCTGGCAACCAAGGCTAAGAGGTCGTAACCCTGGCCGCCGAGGGTGAGAGGTCGTAACCCTGGCAACCAAAGGTTAAGAGGGCGTCACCTTTGCAACTTAGCCCTGAAGGACATTTTAATGGTAATCAAGAACCGAAGGTCAACAAACTGGTGACCTTGAAGTTTTACAAAGGAGGTTGTCCATCATAACCTTGACTTTTGCGGGGGTTTGCTGGAGCTGTTTTTGCCTATCAGTTTCACTACTTCTGTATCTTTTTCGGGACATGTTAAAAACACGTTTTGAACTCGTTTTACATTTTTGAAACGTTAAAAATCTAAATTTGCCTGGAGTCATTAAAATGTCCGTACACGGTCAAAAGGAATCCTCTTTTCCATGATTATATGAAGCGGACATTTTCTTCAAAGAAAATTCTTATTTGTAAATTATAGATATATATGATTTTTTTTTTTTAAGTGAAGAGGACTTTGCAGAGTGCTTTTTGTGCCATTGTTGGGTAATTATGTTGTACAGGGCTATAGATTCGCAGATGTCTGAGAAACTTGTAAAATAAAAAACCTGTACATGTACCATTTTGAATGTGAAACTCCATTATTTTTCTCCTGACACCCCCCCCCCCCCCCGCTAACGACCCTTAAAATTTCAGGAATTTCTGCTTTTTATGAGTGGAAGCCAAGGTTTTTAGTCTGGTAAATATTTTGATTTGTATGCATTATTTTGTGTCCTTGATTTTGTTTGTCTTTTGTAATCGTTTGTGGTTGCTGCAGCCCAAGTCTTGAGAACTTTGATTGACAGCACTCTGTGCTTCTTTTTTTTTTCTTTTTCATGTCCCTTAGTTCACTTCACTTATGAAATGAAACTTTTTCGTCATTTTTATTCTTTACATTTTTCACTGTAATTGGTCTAATTTATCAACAACAATAGTGAAAAAGTCACCAAAGAATGTCATTGTTGATGTATTTTCTGTTTGTTTGGACTCTTTTCATTTGATCCCTGCAAATGCCCCCCTCCCTGGCTTTTATGATACTGGTATTCTTTTCTACTAAAATTGCAGAGTCCATGACAGTATAGTGCAATTATAACTTTCAGGAAGATGATTGTATTTATAATATATAATTAGAGCTATCCACTGAGTACTCTGAGGCAAGATTAGGCTTGAACCTAAAAGCCAACACACGTCAGTACTCTTAGTCAAGATTAATAGGCTTGAACCTAAAAGCCAACACACGTCAGTACTCTTAGTCAAGATTAATAGGCTTGAACCTAAAAGCCAACACTAAGTACTCTGAGGCAAGATTAGGCTTGAACCTAAAAGCCAACACACTAGTACTCTTAGTCAAGATTAATAGGCTTGAACCTAAAAGCCAACACACGAGTACTCTTAGTCAAGATTAATAGGCTTGAACCTAAAAGCCAACACACGAGTACTCTTAGTCAAGATTAATAGGCTTGAACCTAAAAGCCAACACTAAGTACTCAGAGGCAAGATTAGGCTTGAACCTAAAAACAAACACACTAGTACTCTTAGTCAAGATTAATAGGCTTGAACCTAAAAGCCAACACTAAGTACTCTGAAGCAAGATTAGGCTTGAACCTAAAAGCCAACACACTAGTACTCTTAGTCAAGATTAATAGGCTTGAACCTAAAAGCCAACACTTAGTACTCTGAGGCAAGATTAGGCAGTTGAACCTAAAAGCCAACACTTAGTACTCTGAGGCAAGATTAGGCTTGAACCTAAAAGCCAACACACTAGTACTCTTAGTCAAGATTAATAGGCTTGAACCTAAAAGCCAACACACGTCAGTACTCTTAGTCAAGATTAATAGGCTTGAACCTAAAAGCCAACACTAAGTACTCTGAGGCAAGATTAGGCTTGAACCTAAAAGCCAACACACTACTACTCTTAGTCAAGATTAATAGGCTTGAACCTAAAGTCAACACACTAGTACTCTTAGTCAAGATTAATAGGCTTGAACCTAAAGTCAACACTATTAGTACTCTGAGGCAAGAATAGGCTTGAACATAAAAGCCAACACACTAAGTAGGCTCTTAGTCAAGATTAATAGGCTTGAACCTAAAGTCAACACACTAGTACTCTTAGTCAAGATTAATAGGCTTGAGCCTAAAAGCCAACACACGTGAGTACTCTTAGTCAAGATTAATAGGCTTGAACCTAAAAGCCAACACTAAGTACTCTGAGGCAAGATTATATAGGCTTGAACCTAAAAGCCAACACACTACTACTCTTAGTCAAGATTAATAGGCTTGAACCTAAAGTCAACACACTAGTACTCTTAGTCAAGATTAATAGGCTTGAACCTAAAGTCAACACTATTAGTACTCTGAGGCAAGAATAGGCTTGAACATAAAAGCCAACACACTAAGTAGGCTCTTAGTCAAGATTAATAGGCTTGAACCTAAAGTCAACACACTAGTACTCTTAGTCAAGATTAATAGGCTTGAACCTAAAAGCCAACACACGTCAGTACTCTTAGTCAAGATTAATAGGCTTGAACCTAAAAGCCAACACTAAGTTCTCTGAGGCAAGATTAGGCTTGAACCTAAAAGCCAACACACTACTACTCTTAGTCAAGATTAATAGGCTTGAACCTAAAGTCAACACACTAGTACTCTTAGTCAAGATTAATAGGCTTGAACCTAAAGTCAACACTATTAGTACTCTGAGGCAAGAATAGGCTTGAACATAAAAGCCAACACACTAAGTAGGCTCTTAGTCAAGATTAATAGGCTTGAACCTAAAGTCAACACACTAGTACTCTTAGTCAAGATTAATAGGCTTGAACCTAAAAGCCAACACTAAGTACTCTGAGGCAAGATTAGGCTTGAACCTAAAAGCCAACAGAGTATCGAGTACTTTTGAGACAAGATTTTTGTATGTGCTATGATACATGTATTCAGTTTCAATCAAAAGAAAAATGATAATTTCACCGTTTTTGACAGTTTTACTCCTTTTATGTTTACGTTTTCTGGGTTTTTATTTAAATACATTGAGTTTACATTTCTTCAGTGTGATGGCTAGTTCTGATAGCTAGTTCTGATGGCTAGTTCTGATGGCTAGTTCTGATGGCTAGTTCTGATGGCTAGTTCTGATGGCTAGTTCTGATGGCTAGTTCTGATGGCTAGTTCTGATGGCTAGTTCTGATGGCTAGTTCTGATGGCTAGTTCTGATGGCTAGTTCTGATGGCTAGTTCTGATGGCTAGTTCTTATGCCGTTATGGTTAGTTCTTATGGACGTTTTGACATTTACATTCGCAACACATGTTTAATGGGTATTTTTTTCTTTTTTCTCTCCTAATATTGTTTTTGACCATTTTCTCTAGGTTTACTTACTTCTATGACGAGAATGTGTCAAACTATTCTGTTTGACATGAAATCTATGAGCACTTGTTTTCATTCAGATTATTCAAGATCTTTATGACCTCAGAAATTTTGAGAAAATCAGCTCGTAAAAGAGAGGAAGTCTTCATATGACAGAAAATCGTATAGGAGGATTAAGGATTCTAAAGAGAACAGGTGTCTTTAAAATGGGGATCTAAAGAAGGGCCTGTTTCATGGTAAAAGTTTAAATCTAAAATTTTTAAATTTATTATTGTTTGATGTTGGTGTGAATTTGCTTTTTTAAAATTTTTATTCTAGTCCACCTCTTTACTACATGTATTAAAGGAATTGAAACACTGGTGGAAATGTGTAGCTTTAGTTCCCTTTATTCTTATTAATTGATAGTGTGTATACCATCTTGTTTAGAACCTTCAAAATCTGACAAGAAGAAAATTGAGGTGTTCTAAAAATGGTTTTTTTTAATAAGGGGGTTCTGCTGTCCGCTATATAGGTTAGTTTATTTATGACATGTACTTGTTTAAATGTTTGTATATATTGTATGTGCCTTTTCCTGAAGTTGTTGATTCGCCGTTGAAGCAAATGTGATAACATTCCTGTCAAGTATTGTCTGCTTGTTATTATAGAAGGCGCAGTTCTTTCCTTGAAAATAGTTCAGTTTTTGTGTGGAATGAGATGGTCTCTCCACCTCAACACACGCCAACAATTAACATCCTTTACGCTTTCTGTGTAGAGGTTGGAGTTATTTCTTAAAATGACGAGCGCAGTGGCGTAGTGAATAAGACATGATTGGCCTTCTGTGTGGAAGGTCGCAGGTTCAAATTCCGGCCGCGCCTGGTGGGTTAAGGGTGGAGATTTTTCCTATCTCCCAGGTCAACTTATCTGCAGACCTGCTGGTGCCTTACTATCCCCTTCGTGTGTACACGCGCGCAAGCACAAGACCATGCAAGTGTGCATGGAAAAGATCCTGTAATCCATGTCAGAGTTTGGTTGGTTACAGAAACACGAAAATACCCAGCATAATGCTTCTCTCGAAAGTGGCGTATGGCTGCCTGAATGGCGGGGTAAAAACGGTCATACGCGTAAAAACCCACTCGAGCAAAAGACATGAGTGAATGTGGGAGTTTCAGCCCATGAACGAAGAAGAAGAAGAGAAGAAGTTCTGCTTTTGTGTGGAATAATACAATCCCTCCACTTTGACATATACCAAAAATCAATGTCGTTTTTGCTTTCTGTGCAGAGTTTGAATTTGTTTATGAAGTTAATTCCTAAAAACCACACGTGGAGGCATTGCCTTATCCCATGCAAAAGTCTGACCAGATGTGTGATTATGAAGTTAATTCCTAAAAACCACACGTGGAGGCATTGCCTTATCCCATGCAAAAGTCTGACCAGATGTGTGTTTATGAAGTTAATTCCTAAAAACCACACGTGGAGGCATTGCCTTATCCCATGCAAAAGTCTGACCAGATGTGTGATTATGTTGAGCTGAATTGTTTACAGGGGAAGGACTGTGCCTTTAACTAAGTGTTGTCTTCATTAATGCCAGAAAAATCACTGATTTAATTCACATCACTTTTATCAATTGTCCAGTGTGGGATGAAGATTTCTATTCTGGTTGATCATTACAAACTCTTATTGGTGGTCAGTGTTGATTTGTGTGTGTGTGTGTACACGTATACACTCTTTTAATTGACTGTGGGGTTGTAGTTTCTATAAACGGGTTTAGTATAGTTTTGTTTATACATGTATATCTTTGTTGTTGAAAATGTTAGTGATTGGTGTGGAAAAGGATTGTGAAGAAGTATTAGTGTTTTCTGAGCTACAGCAAACATGTATCAAATGTTGTTGCAGCGTGTCCGAGTATTCTAAAAACATGGTTGATTTGTATTTTGTTGGATCATCTGTTGAAACTTAGACTGCTCAGTGTTTATCTTTTTGTTGTTTTTTTGTCCTCGCTTGTTTTGTTCTGTGTTGTTTGTACTTGATCACTCTTAAATGCACTTGACTTAATTAACTTGGCCTTACTGAAAAAACGACCAAAAAACCCACTGGTCAGTGTTGTCATTTGGAAATTCTGAGGTGTAACGATTATTTTGAAACGGGAAACATTGAGTGTTTTGTGTGTGTAAACATCAAGCTCATTGGATTTTATGTTGTAAACATCCAGCTCATTGGGTTTTTACAACTTAAAGGTGGGGTTTTACCACCAAAACAAAAACAGATTCATAGGGGTTCTGAGCTGTAAAGACTATTTCTGATTTTGAACCAGCTGAAATATTTCACGAGTATTTTAGAATTATTCACCTAGAATTCATGCAAGATTTTCCTCCCAGGCATGGCTTCTTCAACAGAAATGGAGACCCTCGACCTCTCTGATCTAGTCATTTAAAATAAGGGACTGACTGATATGCACGATAGCCTAAGGGGAGGCTTGAAGATGAAGAAAGCAGTGTTCTGATGACTGTTATTCTCAATGTTAAAAGTCTTATTGAGGAGGGAATTGAGTAGCCTGTCTGGTGTTATTTATATCAGTATAATCTGTATGTGATTGGTGTTCTACTGCTGTACTGTGAATGTTGTTGCAGGATTTATATTCTGAATAAAGTCAATACAGATCACTCTTCAGTGTTTTTGTTTATATCATTAAGGTTTTTATTCTGCCTTTCTTGGGTCTGTCGATCTCTTCCTATGTATAACACGCACTCTTTCTGTTTTCCTGAGTGATTCTGTGTGTGTGTTAGTGTGCGAGCACAGGTGTGTGAGTATGTGTGTGTTTTCTCATCTATACAAGCGAAAAGCGAAAGTCAAAAAACGTCTGAGGAACTCAAGAGAAAGAGTTGAGAGACAAACAGATAAAGTCTGAAAGACAAACAGACGCACACACATATAGACAGAGAGAGAATTAAGTAAAGTGTGTAGCATGTTCGCTCATCTGAACGTGTCGTCTTTTCACTGTGCAGTGCATCTCTGGCTGTGACATTCTTCTTTGGGTGCATCTGTGCAGAGAACTGGTAAACACTCTATCTTCCAGCTCTGAATCAGTCTCTCTAGTTTTTTTGTTTGTCTATCTGTCTGTTAGAAAACTAAGTAGGTGCCATGACAAAATTACATGTTTAATACAAAACAAAACACAATAAACTTAGTGCAAGGGAAACAACCGCTGCATATTGCCCTTTGAATTATATCAAGAAGATTGTCTCCCCTGGATACCATTTTCACAGTTTGGGTCTCGTTTTGATTTTGTTCAGTAATCTACCCCTCCCGGGCAATCGGCGTGGACCTGTCAGTCGAGGAATTTTCGTTACCTAGCTACAGCCAATCAAAGACCGCGGGTAATGAATACTAACATTTGACATAAAGTCATTTGTACCTCACACAATGAACTTGCCACAATAACATTTTCACTGTTTTGTGTGTGTGTGTGTTTGTGTTGTGTGTGTGTGTGTGTGTGTGTGTGTGTGTGTGTGTGTGTGTGTCAGTGTGTGTGTGTGTGTGTGCGTTTACAGTCCCGTTCCATGAGTCGTCTACTACTTTTATCGAGTTTATCGAATGAGTCGACTTTCAAATGCTAGTCTAGCTCAAAATCTGTCGGTATACCAATGACTCGTGCTTTACTGTTAAACACAGAGTATTAAAGACTGAACCATTTTTTGGTAATGCGGAGACGATAAGCTACATGTCTCTATAAAAATGACGATCAGAAGAATCTTCTCAAATCGAAAGAAGGGGTACATGCAGTCGCATGAATACGCTCTCATGGATTGTTAGCGCACTCCAAGAGTTGGGATCCCTACCGCAATTTTGATGGACGACGTAAACTGTGCCGGTACAGAAACGCTAATCTACTGCGGCTTTCCTGGGGTCGGGATTCATAACTCAGTGTGGACATGGCGAAGACGCAGGAGTAACTTGTGCCCGTAAGTTAAACTATGGGAGAAGTGTGTGTGTGTGTGTGTGGGGGGGGGGGGGGGGGTGGGGTGTGTGTGTGTGTGTGTGTGAGCTGGTGTTTTTGTGCGTGTGTCTTTGCGCAGTTTCAGAATTGTGTGTGTGTGTGTGTGTGTGTGTGTGTGTGTGTGTGTGTGTGTGTGTGTGTGTGAGAGAGAGAGAGAGAGAGAGAGAGAGAGAGAGAGAGAGAGAGAGAGAGAGAGAGAGAGAGAGAGAGAGAGAGAGAGAGAGAGAGAGAGAGAGAGCTAGGGATGCCATCGATGGCATCATTTTTTGCCTTTGAAAACAATTGAGGCACCACTGTGGCGACCGCATTTTTAGCTTTCTTTACTGAAAACGTTGATCGATCCGGATTATGGGATTGCATGGTAACTTGACCTTTAAGAAATTCCTGCCTTGTTAACCTTCCTCAACTTGCAAGAACCAGCAAAAGAATCAGCATCATCACATTTATTATCGTCAAGCTAGGTGCGATCATTGGCAACATTTAAATAGTAAGCTGACCAAGTCTCTTGCCACTTTTAATGTAACATCGTGTCTCGATAGCTGTACCAAGGGAGCTAAGCATACAATATTGATGTAAGGTGATCCCCCTCTCCCATACACACACACACGCGCGCGCGCGCACGCACACAAAACAACCAACATCAAATTTAAACAAGTCACGAGAAGCATTAGTCAACTTGTCGGTCTGAAACTAAAAATATCAACACTTGAAAAAAACAGCCAACACAGAGACTACATGTAATAAGGCTTCGCTAGCCAAAACCCGAACACTGAGACGGGTTCAGTTGGTCTTTGCGAAGCATGCGGAAGTACGTATGCCTAAATAACCTATTATCTATAATTGTGGGTACATTTTTAGAGTAAACATGGCATATCTTTATGTTTTTGAAATTCAGGAAACGATAAAGAGTTCGTTTTAGGCGTTGAATAGATGACAACAACAACGATGTAGGTCTTAGAATTAGTGTTTAGGCATCCTCTTTTTCAGTTTTGACGGTGATGTTCAGTCCAACGGGAATTGTGTTTGTTTATGTAACGCGAAGCGTTTTAGCCCTGTATGGCACGGAATGTGCATGCGTTTGCTAGACTATAGGTTTGACTTCCTCAATCCAACGGGTTTAATCTGCTTTGATGAATGGGTATCTATAAAAGCTAAATAAAGTATGATGACGAACGGAAGTCCGGACTCCTGACACAGGAGAGCCTAGCGAAGCAAACAGATTGCTGATTACAATTTATTTAATGTTTTGGCATAGTTTCGGAGCAGTTTTGAGAAGATCATTGTTTCAGGTGTTTCTAAATTACAGTACAGCGAATGTCCCTTGAATTTGTCCAAATCGCTAGAAAACTTTCCATAATAGCGCCTTAGGTATACAAACTTTAATTAATTTGTAAGCTTCAAGCTGAAATGCAATCCCGTCGTCATTTTTTTTAAAGCGGGATATGACGTAATCAAAGATAACTGTGGAAAAGACATGAGGGACAAGAACGTTTTGGGGGATATTGGTTTTCTGGGATTCAATCTGGGGACACACACACACACACACACACACACACACACACACACACACACACACACGTGCGCGCGCGCAATCAGTCACACACCACCACCACCACCTACACAACCTTCGTTTCGATTCACAGTTCACCAGACTATTTATTTTAATTTATTAATTTATTATTATTTGTCAATTTATTTTAGTCATAACGTGAACAGATGTTAAAACAACAACAATCACAATAAGGAAACAACAAGAACAACGCACACACAATTTTTGATTCAGTGTTCGTATATATCGGATATTTTATTTATTTCTTTTTCCCCAAAATGTGTCGCTTATTTCAGAAAGACTTGCATATTGATTTTTTGTTTTTTTGTTTTTGCAGAAAACCCGAGCGACTGATGCGGCAACCACCCAAACCGTTTTTAATAACAATCGTTTGCTCGATTTTGTCTTTCGAAATAAAACGTCTACAACTGATTATTCTCTGTCCTTCTTCTGTAATCAACAGGTGGAGGAGAGCGACATCTGTGGAACCCTCCCCTCTCTATCCCTCCTTCTTTCTCACCACCCCCTCCACCACCCCCCACCCTCCGCCTACCCCGTCCCAGCGATCTTCACTTGACAGTTTAAATATATCCAGTGGTGTTCCTTGGCCTCCGCCATCCAAAGAGGTAGTCGCTGAACTCGATGACGATGAAGATGCTGTCCAGCGGCAGGAGCACGATGTTGAGGTAGACCTTGATGGCAGCGTACATCTCGTGGTCCATGGTGATCGGGGCGTTCCTCTCTCCGCACACCATCAGGCCCAGGTTGTAGGCTTGGGACTGACCACAACGACAGGCATTAGCGAGTGATCAGATGACACGATGAAACCCCCATTTTAGAGTTATTTTAATCATTAAAATAAACAGTGCCTCAGTAAACAGGAATGACAGGGACTGATGCGCTTGTAAAAAAAAAGTAGTCTCGGGATAGTTCTCGTCGTATTCTTTTTAACCAACCGAACTGATCAAAAAGGCGTACAAAATACGGCGAAATCGTATGGGTTGCCAGCTCTGGACTGACAACAAGAACAGGCATTAAAGTGATCAGATAATTCGGTGAAACACCCATTTCCAGCTCCCCACCCCCCCCCCCCTCCCTTCATCAGGCCCAGGTTGTAGGTTTGGACTGACCACAACCTCAGGCATTAGAGAGTGGTCAGGTGTTACCGTGGAACCCCCCATTTTAAGACCCCCCCCCCCTCTCCTTCATCAGGCCCAGGTTCATCAAAGCAGGCTTTCGGAGAGTGGTCAGATAATACAATGGAACCCCCATTTTAAGACCCCCCCCTCCCGCCCCCCTTTCATCAGGCCCAGGTTGTAGGCTTGAGACTGAAGAACATAGCAGGCATTAGGAAGTTATGACACTCTTAACTCAGTTAAAAAACAAAGGATTACTGTACTCACCGATACAAAGACGACACAAGACGATAACGAATTTTCGCTTCTTAACTCAAGAGTTCCATTTTGAACACCCTTCCTGTAACCAGTTCTGAACACAGTGTCATATAGTAGAAGCAAAAGGTAGCACATGATAAACACCATTGTCATCATTTTCACTCACAAACACCTGGGAAATAAATCTCATGTTCCCCATGCAATAAATCGAGGTGGTGAATGGGTTTGAGCTCTCAGGTGAAACGTGGATTGTCAAAGTAAAAGCCAATCAGGCTGATTGTTTGATGTGTGGAACCATCGCGGCTTTGGATTTGTGTTTCCGAGGACAACGATTGTAAGCATTCACTCTCAAAGACCCAATCAATGTTGATAATTACCGCGGCGACTCATGGTCAATTTGCAACTTATCTCTGTAATCGCAAAATCCACAACAAAAAGTCATACAAAACACTTCAAAAGAAAAGAAATATGCTCAACACTTACTGAACTCACACGTATGGTCGCAGCTCTGTACATTTTCAGACTGGAAGAAAAGCGTCAACAAGCTACGTTTGACGTCACATACAAAGTTGACGTGTTATCTCGAGCTACTGTGACGATGCTTTGTGGCCCGGAGTTGGATTCTAAAAATTGGTCTCCCTGTGGGTTATTGTGCATTTTGTTGCACAACCAAAATGATGACAAAAACGATGTTTGGTGGCTTGTCGTCAGACCAGCATTTTGTTGTTGGTCCTCGGGGAGCATATCGCCTTTTGTCTCATATTTATCAACCGCGGCCTTCGGCCTTGGTCGATAAAGATGAAACAAAAGACGATATGGTCCCCTTGGACCAACAAAAAAGCTGGTCTGTCAACAAGCCACCAAACATCTTATAGTGTTCATCTGAATACTATTGTTTACCATGTGCTAACTTTTTCTAGCAGAGCGATGTGCTATGTCAAACTGTGTTCCAAACTGGTTACAGAAAGGGTGTTCAAATCAAAAGTGGAACACTTCCATATTTAGAGTGTCCTTTTTAGACCCCCACCCCCCCTCCTTTTTTTTTGGGGGGGGGGGGGGGGCAGGACTTCTCCTTTTTAAGATCCTTTTTTTGTTTCAGATTGTCTGTTCATTTTGTCTGTACATTCCCCTCTATGTTAAGACTCCCTCCATTTTAAAACTCCCACCATTTTATAACTCCCACCATTTTATACTCCCTCCATTTTCATTTAAGGTTTTCACAACGAATGCTTATAGAGATACTTACAAGGCAAATAATCAGAGTTGCTATACTCGCCCAGACGCTGTTCCACACCTGAAAAAGACAACATAACGTTACTTGCAGACATAAAAGTAAGCCTATTCAAGATTCTTTTTCGTCAGCCTCAGGGAAAAATTGAAGGTGTACTGGGGCAGCGAATTCATCTTATCCTCAATGTAACAGCTTCATTTTGCGTAAGTCTGAATTGAAGCTACCCATTCTTGTGCGTCTCTCTGTCTGTCCCGTTAGTCTCTCTCTCTCTCTCTCTCTGTCTCTGTCTCTGTCTCTGTCTCTCTCTCTCTCTCTCTCTCCTCTCATTCTGTCTGTCTGTCTGTCTTTCATGCGACAATGTCATGTCTAAAACTTCTTCTTCTTCAGCGTTCCAGAATTTTCTGGTTACGTGTGAGCTCGTTTGCCCATTTGGGTTCCCCACACTACACTCTGAGAGCATAGTCAGCTCACTCCGCTTTCGTTGAGTAGATATGCTGGGTATTTTCGTGTTTTCATAACCCACCGAACTCTGACATGGATTACAGGATCTTTTCCGTACGCACTTGGTCTTGTGCTTGCGTGTACAAGTCACTAGCAGGTCTGCACATAAGTTGACCTGGGAGATCGGACAAATCTTCACTCTTAACCCACCAGGCGGCAGTGACCGGGATTCGAACTCACGACTTCCCGATTAGGAGGCCGACGCCTTACCACCACGCCACTGCGCCCGTCATGTCTAAAACTAACAAGAAGAGCAAACGCTCGATCGAGTCACTTTCGCAGTTCTGAATATTATATGAGGCATCAGATGGACAGGAAGAAATTGCTATTCACAACACAATGAGTCACGTTCACATAAAATTTGAGCCCGGTCACTTTTATAGTTTCCGAGAAAAGCCCAACGTTAAGTTGTGTGTTGCCGAACAGAAAAGGCTAGTTATCTCCCTTGTTTTTCTGATAACGTTCGTAAAAGGCTACAGATGTAAATACTTTGATGTAAAGAATAATCCTACAAAGTTTCAATCACATCCGATGAACTTTGTCAAAGATATAAAATGTCTAATTTTTCCTTTGACGCTGACCTGTGACCTTGAAAAAGGTCAAAGGTCAACGAAACCATCGTTAAAGTGTAGAGGTCATTGGAGGTCACGACTAAACAAAATATGAGCCCGATCGCTTTGATAGTTTCCGAGAAAAGTCCAACGTTAAGGTGGTGTCTACGGACGGCCGGCCGGCCGGACGGCCGGCCGGACAGACTAACACTGACCGATTACATAGAGTCACTTTTTCTCAAGTGACTCAAAAATGAATACAACGATTACAACAATAAACTATCCATCTTTCCATCCTTTGTCTGTCTGTCTGTTTATTTGTCTGTCTCTGTCTGTCTCTGTCTCTGTCTGTCTGTCTGTCTGTCTGTCTGTCTGTCTGTCTGTCTCTCTCTCTCTCTCTCTCTCTCTCTCTAATATGCCTCTTTTTCTGTCCATTTAGCTCGACAGTGTTATAGTGTTAGCGCCAGTGCTGCTAAGTGAGTTTCTAAATCAAAACCAAAACCCAAAAGTCAACAAAAAGCACCTTAACTCATTCCTTGTAATTCAAGTATTATATCATAAATATTCAAGTATTAATTAGAAATTAAGAAAGTAATTCAGTAAATGTGTAAATAAGGCCAACATTAAAAACATCAATGGATCCAATTCCCCGAGCAACAATATTCTTTCCTCCCAATAAAACATTTTCATTAAAAAAATCAAAGACAATAATTTTGCACACATAACAAAGAAACTTTTTTCCGACATCGAGGAGACACAATTGGAGCAATTTCCAGCACACACAAAAAGCCATACGTGACCGCATAGAGAAAAACAAGCCGATCTATACCACTGACCCTAATTTTGGGGCGGTGTCACACGAACAGACCTTTTTATATTTAGTCAAGTTTTGACTAAATATTTTAACATCGAGGGGGAATCGAAACGAGGGTCGTGGTGTATGTGCGTGTGTGTGTGTGTATGTGTGTGTGTCTGTCTGTGTGTGTGTGTGTGTAGAGCGATTCAGACTAAACTACTGGACCGATCTTTATGAAATTTGACATGAGAGTTCCTGGGTATGAAATCCCCGAACGTTTTTTTTCATTTTTTTGATAAATGTCTTTGATGACGTCATATCCGGCTTTTCGTGAAAGTTGAGGCGGCACTGTCACGCCCTCATTTTTCAACCAAATTGGTTGAAATTTTGGTCAAGTAATCTTCGACGAAGCCCGGACTTCGGTATTGCATTTCAGCTTGGTGGCTTAAAAATTAATTAATGACTTTGGTCATTAAAAATCTGAAAATTGTAAAAAAAAATAAAAAATTTATAAAACGATCCAAATTTACGTTCATCTTATTCTCCATCATTTGCTGATTCCAAAAACATATAAATATGTTATATTCGGATTAAAAACAAGCTCTGAAAATTAAATATATAAAAATTATTATCAAAATTAAATTGTCCAAATCAATTTAAAAACACTTTCATCTTATTCCTTGTCGGTTCCTGATTCCAAAAACATATAGATATGATATGTTTGGATTAAAAACACGCTCAGAAAGTTAAAACAAAGAGAGGTACAGAAAAGCGTGCTATCCTTCTTAGCGCAACTACTACCCCGCTCTTCTTGTCAATTTCACTGCCTTTGCCATGAGCGGTGGACTGACGATGCTACGAGTATACGGTCTTGCTGAAAAATGGCATTGCGTTCAGTTTCATTCTGTGAGTTCGACAGCTACTTGACTAAATATTGTATTTTCGCCTTACGCGACTTGTTGTTGTTGTCGAAGTATAAACAAGTCGCGTAAGGCGAAAATACAATATTTAGTCAAGTAGCTGTCGAACTCACAGAATGAAACTGAACGCAACGCAACGCAGCAAGACCGTATACTCGTAGCATCGTCACTCCACCGCCCGTGGCAAAGGCAGTGCCCGTGGAATTGACAAGAAGAGCGGGGTATTCGTTGCGCTGAGAAGGATAGCACGCTTTTCTGTACCTCTCTTCGTTTTAACTTTCTGAGCGTGTTTTTAATCCAAACATATCATATCTATATATTTTTGGAATCAGGAACCGACAAGGAATAAGATGAAAATGTTTTTAAATTGATTTCGAAAAAAAAATTTTGATAATAATTTTTATATATTTAATTTTCAGAGCTTGTTTTTAATCCGAATATAACATATTTATATGTTTTTGGAATCAGCAAATGATGGAGAATAAGATAAACGTAAATTTGGATCGTTTTATAAATTTTTATTTTTTTTTACAATTTTCAGATTTTTAATGACCAAAGTCATTAATTAATTTTTAAGCCACCAAACTGAAATGCAATACCGAAGTCCGGGCTTCGTCGAAGACTACTTGACCAAAATTTCAACCAATTTGGTTGAAAAATGAGAGCGTGACAGTGCCGCCTCAACTTTCACGAAAAGCCGGATATGACGTCATCAAAGACATTTATCAAAAAAATGAAAAAAACGTTCGGGGATTTCATACCCAGGAACTCTCATGTCAAATTTCATAAAGATCGGTCCAGTAGTTTAGTCTGAATCGCTCTACACACACACACACACACACGCACACACGCACGCACATACACCACGACCCTCGTTTCGATTCCCCCTCGATGTTAAAATATTTAGTCAAAACTTGACTAAATATAAAAATGAAGTAAAGCGTACAAAAGAGCCGCGTACCCGGTCTTCCCAGGTGAACACGTAGGAGGCGAGGACGGCGCTGACAGCTCCCATCACCACGCACACACACAGCACAAGCAGCAGTCCCGACGAGTGAGAAAACTCCAGCTGGTTTGAATGAAACAAAAAGTTTGTTGCAAGAGATGATGATAAAGATGATGATGATAATGGCTCCAAACACTACTCACACACACAGCACTAGCAGCAGTCCCGACGAGTGAGAAAACTCCATCTTGTTTGAATAAAAAAAAGAAGTCTGTTGCAAGAGATGATGATGATGATGATGATGATGATGATGGTAATGGTGGTGGTGATGATGATGATGATGATGATGATGATGATGATGGTGGTGGTGGTGATGGTGATGATGACGACGACGACGATGGTTCAGTACAAGTAGCAACCCCCACAAGTGGGAAAACTCCATCTTGGTTGAATAAGACAGTATGTTGAAAGCAAGTAATAATGATGATGATGAATGATGATGATGATGATGATGATGATGATGACTACGACGACCGTGGTGATGATGATGATGATGATGATGATGATGATGATGATGATAATGTTGACGATAACGACGACGACGATGATAATGAACGGAGGAGGAGCAAGCAAAGGAAAAACACAAAAGAAGGAAACAATGTTAATGCCACCTTTTCTTGGTATGTCATGAGGAAGAAAACCAGGGCCACGACGAAGGCAGACGCTGCCATTTCCAGCGGGACCTCACTGTCATAATAACTGAAAAACATCCAGAAAAACATCCAGAACAAAAGCGATGAACAATTCACAAATGATCACTGTGTACATGTATGCAGTCTTAATTAAAGTGTTCCACTCTTGAACATACTTTTTTTTGTA
>NC_090258.1:30669777-30739777 GCF_037325665.1 Littorina saxatilis
TATTAACATGTATTTGGTCTTTTTAGGGTGAAGACTCATGTGGTTATACTCCGTCCAATGAATGAGATCATCTACACTGTTCTGCAACGATGAATAAACTTTGTCTAATTTTTTATCAGTAGTGTGTAGGGTCGTATCGTCAGCAAAGAGTTCGCAGTCATCATTAATACTAAGAGGAAGATCATTAATATACAGGGAAAAGAGTAGTGGTCCAAGGACAGAACCCTGGGGAACCCCGTATAACACAGGTCTTTTGCTGGATACGGTTGAATTAACGCAGACAGACTGCTCTCGCCCGGCTAAGAAAGAGGAGAGCAGGCATAAGGTTTGGGGTGACATTCTATATTCAACTAATTTTCTTAATAGTAATTCATGATTAATAACGTCGAAAGCTTTAGCAAAATCGACGAATAGGACACCACAGAGTTGATTATTATTAATGCTACTAAGCCAACTTTCAAGAAGGTTTGTTAATGCTGTGTGGCACGAATGGTTTTCTCTAAAACCTGACTGGTTGGAATGTATAAGATCGTATTTCTTCAAATGAGTGGTCAAGTGTGTAAATATGTGTTTTTCAAGTGGTTTTGATAAAACAGGAAGAATTGAGATTGGTCTGTAATTGGCGGGGTCAGAAGAACTACCTGATTTAAATAGCGGGATTACTTTCGCCTCCTTTAATTTGGTGGGAAAGTAGGATTTGTCAAGGCACAAATTATAAACATATGTAAGGGATTCTGCAATAAAAGGGGCAGACAACTTCAGAATTTTCCCATCAAGATTATCCAAACCCCGAGTACCTGTTTGTTTTAAGCACAACAGATAATGGAAGACTTCGCTAACAGATAGCAGAGGAATGTCTAAATTATGGGTAATATTTTTTGAATCACAAAACTGTTTCAACTTGTCCAGATTATTCTGTTTCGATCTATCAGTTGTAATTATTTTGTCAACAATAGAAGTAAAATGAATGTTCAGATCATCAGCAGGTATATCAATAACGGAAGATTTTACTGTATCTTTACGAGATAATTGGTTGATCACCTTCCAGATGGCTTTTGAGTTTTGTTTTGAACTGGATGCAGCGAGCTCACGGTAATACTTTCTACGAGCTGCACGTTTCATGGACGTTACTTTGTTTCTCTGTTTTCTGTATTCTTCTTCTTTTCCCTTACGTTTAAGAAAATCGCGGTAATCAATCGCATGTTGAATGTCGCCTGTAAGCCACTTAGGTTTGGGATGTTGCTGCACACGAGAGGTTCGAAATGGTGCATGTTTATCATATACTTTTATAAACAAGTTGTACCATAAATCAAATGCTTCGTCGGGGTCAGTATAATTATAAATCATTGAAAAATGTGTACAACTGAGTTCCGAAAGGTATGAATCTTGATCAAGTTTTGAAAATAACCTATATGTTATAAATTTATGTTTTCGTTTTGGGATTCTAACCCCTTTTTTCGACCACGTGAGGCACACTGGAAAATGATCACTACAGCTAAAACTTGGAACTGAGGTTTCAATAATGTTAGCTCGAGTTGACACACAGATATGGTCTATAAGCGTAGATGAGGTAGCTGTAACTCTTGTTGGAATCGTTACTAACTGTTGTAAATTATGCAGGGATAACCTTTCCATCCAGCATTTGTTGGGTTTCACTAAATCAAGATTAAAATCCCCCAAAAGTATAATTTCTCTGGATTCAAGACTGACAGCGTCCATCATATCATCAAAATTACGAGAGAGTGAGAGAGAGAGAGAGAGAGAGAGAGAGAGAGAGAGAGAGAGAGAGAGAGAGAGAGAGAGAGAGAGAGTGTGAGACTGAGTGAGAGAGAGAGAGAGAGAGAGAGAGAGAGAGAGAGAGAGAGAGAGGGAGTGAGTGAGAGAGCGAGAGAGAGAGAAAAGAGATAGAGAGTGCACAGGCACAAAGACAGACTGGACAGAAAGAGTGTTTACCAGTTCTCTGCACAGATGCACCCAAAGAAGAATGTCACAGCCAGAGATGCACTGCACAATGAAAAGACGACATGGTCACAAACACTTAACAAACTCTCTGTGGTTGTTTCTCTATCTGTCTGTTGGTCTGTACTTGTTTGTCTAGCTTTGTGTGTATGTCTGTCTCTCAGCTTATCTGTTTATCTATCACTCTTCTCTTTCTTTTTTTCCTTCTCTCACTTTGCCCTATTTCTTAATTTCTGTCTCTTACTTATCTCTATGCCTCTCTGTTCTTTTCTCACTATTCTCGAGCTGTCTCTCTTCTTCTCAATCTCCCATTTTTCTCTCTCCCTCTCTCTTCTCTCTCTCTCTCTCTCTCTCTCTCTCTCTCTCTCTCTCTCTCTCTCTCCACCTCTCTCCCTCGTTCTCTGCATCTCTCTGTCCTCTGTCTCGCTTTCCCAGTCTCCCCCTCTCTTCCTCCCTCTTTCAGTCTCTCATCCTCTCTGATTCTCTCTCTCTCTCTCTCTCTCTCTCTCTCTCTCTCTCTCAGTCACCCCCCCCCCACACGTACTGACACATTTATATATATATATATATGTGTGTA
This sequence comes from Littorina saxatilis, assembly GCF_037325665.1. Lineage (NCBI taxonomy): Eukaryota > Metazoa > Mollusca > Gastropoda > Littorinimorpha > Littorinidae > Littorina > Littorina saxatilis. The sequence continues at coordinate 30,672,314 of NC_090258.1, forward strand.
GAAACAACTTTGTAGGTTCATAGCAAAGCCAAAATACGAATATTGATCCATGTGAAAAGGAGGTCAGTGTATGCATCCTGATTTTTTTCTCCGATAAACACCCCACATGATGTACTTACCAAACTGTAAAAACAACAAAAACAAACCGACAAACGAACGAAATAGAACGACATCCATTCATTGCATGAATCGTACTGATAAAACTGGATGAACAAAGACAATGACTAGGCACTTACCAGGCTGCCACCACAAGGGTATCGTGCTCGTGAACATATTTCTTCACGTCATCACTGTCAAACGAAATCAGCAGGAAATTTACTCATACAACATGGCCCAAAACTGTCAGAACGCAAGCTCTCGCACGCACGCACATACACGCGCACACACACACACACACACACACACACACACACGCACGCACACACACACACACACACACAGAGTAAATATTCACACACGCACACGCATACACACACACGCACGCACACACATACACACACATACACACACACACACAAACATACATACACACACACACACACACACACGCACACACACACACACACCCACACACACACACACATATATATAGTGGGCATGAGTTACTTACTTCAAAAAGAAAGGCAGAGCAATTCCAAAAACGATTAGCATCTGCACCATTAGAATAGTATACACCTACACAGACAGAGCCATTCCAAAAACGATCACCATCTGCACCATTAGAATAGTATACACCTACACAGACAAAAAGAAAAACAAAGAAAAACCAACATGACAGGTACGTTTCAGCAAGTCATATTTGAGTACGTGGAATATTAACAGAAGGTTGACTATTAAATGAATTAATTGGACAAAGATCATGGAATATTTAGTGGATTCATGACGTAAAGTGCATGGGATATTAAGCAGATTCATGGCGTAAAGTAGGTTAAATTTTAAGTGGATTTCTTGGCGTACAGTAAGTGGAATATTTAGTGGATTCACGATGTTAAGTAGGTGGAATATTAAGTGGATTCATGGCGTAAAGTAGGTGGAATATTAAGTGGATTCATGACGTAAAGTAGGTGGAATATTAAGTGGATTCATGGCGTAAAGTAGGTGGAATATTTAGTGGAATCATGTCGTAAAGCAGGTGGAATATTAAGTGGATTCATGGCGTAAAGTAGGTGGAATATTTAGTGGAATCATGTCGTAAAGCAGGTGGAATATAAAGTGGATTCATGACGTAAAGTAGGTGGAATATCAAGCGGATTCATGACGTAAAGTAGGTAAAATATAAAGCGGATTCATGACGTAAAGTAGGTGGAATATCAAGCGGATTCATGACGTAAAGTAGGTGGAATATTAAGCGGATTCATGACGTAAAGTAGGTGGAATATCAAGCGGATTCATGACGTAAAGTAGGTGGAATATTAAGCGGATTCATGACGTAAAGCAGGTGGAATATTAAGTGGATTCATGACGTAAAGTAGGTGGAATATGAAGCGGATTCATGACGTAAAGTAGGTGGAATATGAAGCGGATTCATGACGTAAAGTAGGTGGAATATGAAGCGGATTCATGACGTAAAGTAGGTGGAATATTAAGTTTATTCATGATCTTTTCAGGGTCTTTTTTTCAATCACATCACGTAATCACAAAATATTTCTTAATCGTAATTCAAAATCCAACATACAAATGATATCAATTGGCGCACCATACCGATATTTACCGACATTTACCCATACACATTTTAGCGACAACAAAATAATGATTTATATAACATACCATTGCAGTAGAAAAATTTTCATCTGGTGGGAATCCTAGCAACACTATATTTGCTGAGGTGACATATTTCTAATTGCTCGAATGACACCCCCTCCCCTCCCTCTAACCACAATCCAAAGAAGTGTTTACAACAACTAACATTACAAGATTGTTTGGCTTACTCCACAGAAGTGACGTAACACTCTGAAAGGTGAGTCACAAATATTGAGATTCATTCGGTGACTAAACTTAACACGGGGCTAAATTCGGAGAGTGTCTGATAGTTACATCACCAACCTTTCTGACGAAGTCGTGACGCACGTTGACGGCTTCAAATCTGATGGCAGTTGGCATGTCCACAATTGTGAAAATGTTGCTGCTGTTGTGATATATCCTCCTGTTGCCTTCTGTTGCTGTAAGAGAGTGTATTAGGGAGTGTAAATAGTAAGTAAATACACGTCAGGAATGAAAACCCGCGTGTGAGAGAGTGAGTAAGAGTGAATTGGTGATTGGGTGACTGTGTTAGTAAGAGAGTGAAATATTGAGTGACTGTGTTAGTAATTAGAGTGAAATGTTGAGTGACTGCATGATTACGAGATTAAATTAGTAAGTTACAGTTTACTGCATGTGAATTTGTGAGGGACTGTGGTGCATAATTCTTCTGTTTCCTGCTGTTGCTAAGAGAAAGTGATTGAATTAGAGGGATCACTGCGTGAGAATGAGAGTGAATTAGTCAGTGACTGCGTGAATAAATAACTGATTGCGGTGTGCATGTCCACAATTGTGAATATGTTGCTACTGTGGTGAATGAGTCTCTTGTTTGCCATGAGAATGGAAGTGAATTATTGAGTGACTGCGTGAGAATGGGAGTGAATTAGCGAGTGACTGCATGAGAATGAGAGTGAATTATTGAGTGACTGCGTGAGAATGAGAGTGAATTATTGAGTGACTGCGTTAGAATAAGAGTGAATTTAGTGAGTGACTGCGTGAGAAGGAGAGTAAATTATTGAGTGACTGCGTGAGAATGAAAGTGAATTATTGAGTGACTGCGTTAGAATAAGAGTGAATTTAGTGAGTGACTGCGTGAGAAGGAGAGTAAATTATTGAGTGACTGCGTGAGAATGAGAGTGAATTATTGAGTGACTGCGTGAGAATGAGGGTGAATTAGTGAGTGACTGCGTGAGAAGGAGAGTGAATTATTGAGTGACTGCGTGAGAATGAGAGTGAATTAGTGAGTGACTGCGTGAGAAGGAGAGTGAATTAGTGAGTGACTGCGTGAGAATGAGAGTGAATTAGTGAGTCACTGCGTGAGAAGGAGAGTGAATTAGTGAGTGACTGCGTGAGAGGGAGAGTGAATTAGTGAGTAACTGCGTGAGAGGGAGAGTGAATTAGCGAGTAACTGCGTGAGAGGGAGAGTGAATTAGTGAGTGACTGCGTGAGAATGAGAGTGAATTAGCGAGTGACTGCGTGAGAATGAGAGTGAATTAGCGAGTGACTGCGTGAGAAGGAGAGTGAATTAGTGAGTGACTGCGTGAGAAGGAGAGTGAATCAGTTAGTAGCCAACTGATAACAGTTGGCATATCCACATTTGTAAATGAGTTGCTATTGTGATGCATTATTCACTTATTTAGAAATCAACGAAGTGAATTAGTGAGTGAATAAATTGTGGCAGGGATGATGCAAGGACGTGAATTATTAAGTTGATTAGTGAATAAGTAAGTGACTGCGTGAAAAGGGGTATGAATTAGTGAGTGCCCACGTTAAAAAAAAAGGGGGAGGGGGTGAATCTCTGAGAGTTAGTGAGTGAATGCACGAGAAGGAGAGTGAAGTAGAGAGTGAATACGTGAGGGCATGAGTGCTGACAGAGTGAAGTAGAGAGTGAATACGTGGGGGCATGGGTGCTGACAGAGTGAAGTAGAGAGTGAATACGTGGGGGCATGAGTGCTGACAGAGTGAATTAGAGAGTGAATACGTGGGGGCATGGGTGCTGGCAGAGTGAATTAGAGAGTGAATACGTGGGGGCATGGGTGCTGACAGAGTGAAGTAGAGAGTGAATAAGTGGGAGCATGGGTGCGGGCAGGGTGAGTTGGGCAGAAAAGCGCGTGAGAGTGACTGCGTGAGCAAGGGAGTGACTTTGTGAGTGTAGCAAATACCAATCTGCATGTCTCCAGACTTGGTGAAAGAGAATACAGTCTCCTGTGAGCGCAGATGTTTCCATGTTGTATTGTTTGCACCTATTACCCCTTCATTGCACTCTTTAAAATAAAATGAAAACATTTCCACACTATTATAGGCAACGCAAATAAAGAAGCAGCTCATTGTGGACAACACTGAACTATGCAACACATGCATGGCAAGCCGAAAATGGCAACATTGACGTCTTTACTGTCTGTTAGGCCGATAACAAGCGCTGTTCCCCCCCTCGTGGTGGGTGCGGCCGTTACGTATGCCGTTGTGATCGGGTATGTTGTACCTGGGTAGGATGAAGTGGCAGGGTATGCGGTCCCTGGACCACCCATGTATTGGTTTTGCTGTGTAGGATGGTAAGGGTAAAGTTTACTCGAGGCCAGTTTTAGAATTTCAGACAGACAGACAGACAGACAGACAGACAGACAGACAGACAGACAGACAGACGGACGGACGGACGGACGGGCAGACAGACAGACGGACGGACGGACGGACGGACGGAGTGACGGACGGGGCAGACAGACAGACAGACAGACAGCCACGTAAGCACACACACACGTAAGGACACACTCACACGCAAACGCACACACACACACACACACACACACACACACACACACACCCGCACACATTCACACACACACACAAACGCACGCACGCACATATACGCACGCACACATACAAACACACACACACACACACACGCGCGCGCGCGCACACACACACACACACACACACACAAGCACGCGCGCGCGCACGCACACATTCTTGCAAACCAACATGCATGCCCATGTGCACCTTTGTGTACTTTCTTGGATTGATAATGTTATAACTATTAACCGATACTGTCAAAGAATGTTTTTCAGTTTTGGCGTAAGTTTGATCGCGAAAAAACAATAATTAGATATTATCACCCGAGACATCTAAATTATCACACTATACTTTCATTTTCACTTGAAACTTAAAGTTTTCAGTTCTGTTTTCCAGACGGATTGCAAGAGCCACAATTGAAATTATACATTATCATCAGTGAGCGTAAGCGTGATCGCGAAAAAATAATCATCCAAAACTACGTTCATCTTATTTTTCATCATTTTCTGATTCCAAAAACATATAAATATGTTATATTCAAATTAAAAACAAGCTCTGAAAATTAAAAATATAAAAAATTATTATCAAAATCAAATTTCCGAAATCGATTTAAAAACAATTTCATCTTATTCCTTGTCGGTTCCTGATTCAAAAACATATAGATATGATATGTTTGGATTAAAAACACGCTCAGAAAGTTAAAACGAAGAGAGGCACAGAAAAGCGTGCTATGCAGCACAGCGAAACCACTACCGCGCTGAACAAGCTCCTCAGTTTCACTCCGTTTTGCACAAGCGGCGGACTACGGTCATTGTGAAAAAATGCAGTGCGTTCACTTTCATTCTGTGAGTTCCACAGCTTGACTAAATGTAATAATTTCGCCTTACGCGACTTGTTTCATATCTTACAGTTACAGAGAGAAAATTGGCATTTGTGCGTGCACTATAATTGACTGACGACTACAGTCTGAAAACAGTACCTACAGTACGCACTATAACGGAGATGTAGTGCGCCACGGGACCCGCTCTTGTTAAGCTTAGTGCGTCCTGGGACCCACTCGATACATTTTGAGTACGTGATTTCGGTTTCTATATAGTGCGTATAGGACGCAGGGACGCGCACTTTGGATTGGATTGGATTGGATTGGATTGGATAAGATTTACAGTCCAGTGAGGTTACCCTCATGGAAATTCGGGCTGCTTTCTCCCCGGGGAAAGCGAGCTGCCATACATACGGCGCTACCCATATTTTTTTTTTCCTGCATGCGTGTATTCATGTTTCCTGAGACTTAATGCCGTGTGAGATGGAATTTTTTTTACTTTATTCCAAGTCCCACGGGTATTTGATAGACATTTTTATCTATGCCTATACAATTTTGCCAGGAAAGACCCTTTTGTCAATCGTGGGATCTTTAACGTGCACACCCCAATGTAGTGTACACGAAGGGACCTCGGTTTTTCGTCTCATCCGAAAGACTAGCACTTGAACCCACCACCTAGGTTAGGAAAGGGGGGAGAAAATTGCGGCCTGACCCAGGCCTGAACACGCAACCTCTCGCTTCCGAGCGCAAGTGCGTTACCACTCGGCCACCCAGTCCCATCGGAAACCCTGCTCTGGTTGGGTTGTGGTATGCGACCCGCCATACTGAATAATTATGCTTACCGCATAGGGACCGGGATGCCCCGCGTGAATGACGTTACCAGTAGGCTGATCGTTACGTTGTGTTCCCACAGGCTGACCTATGACTTCTGTGGCGAATGACGACAGACCGGTAGCGACGCGTGAAACGAGTCCGCGCTTTGTCGGAGGGGGTGGTGAAAAGTAGGGGTTGGGCTGTTGGGGTGGTGGGGAGTAGTGTGCAGGTGAGGGACCCTGAAACGTGAAAGTTAAAGCCATAGAAGGAGTTCCTACTATGACGTCACAAAGCGGTGTGCGTGATGACGTCACGATAGTCTACTACGGAAGGACTCTTAATCTTATGTACTTCTTCCTTATTTATTCATTAATCATAATACTTTTGCGCGCGCGCGCGTGTGTGTGTGTGTGTGTGTGTGTGTGTGTGTGTGTGTGTGTTGGGGGGGGGTGTGTGTTATTTTTTACCTTGAAATGTGAAGAGGGTCAACCAGACTTCAATCGAGTCTGGAGGTCATCAAACCCTAAACGTATGTAAAGTTTCACAGCTTTAGCTTCGAAAACGTTGAAGAAAAGGTTAGTTTGTTGGCCTGCCTATGACCCCGCGGTGATCTTGATGTTTGAAAAAGGTCAACAAGATTTGTGTCAAGTCTGCATTGAGATCAAACTTTAAAAGTTTCAAAACACTTTCTGCAATGGTGGCTGTACTTCATTCTCCAGCTTAGCGCTTGTCTGTGCACTCGGAGGTGGCTCTGCAAGCCTAGTCTGGAGGCGCAGATTCTAGAACAATGGGGGCACTGCGGAAGTCTGTTTGGTGCACTGCCGGTGTTGCGCGGTGGCGCGCTTGCTTGCTTCAATAACATCTAAGAAACACCCAATGATATTCTGTGTTCATCTATGGACAGCCAAACAGTGATGCTCATTACAAATAATCTCCCGATTTCTCGGGTGAAACACACACTCATAAACTACCTGTAAAGCGGTGGTACGGACGCGTAGGGCATAGAGTGTCGTGACATGCCATGAGAAAAAGGGTGTGCATATGAATTCACTGTCGGCGGATACACTCCTTCCCTCGGCGCACCATCTCTTCACTTGGTCACATACCAACAATGAACAGCTTGGCTGCTCTCAGTCCACAGTGGGGATTTTTGTATGAATAACATTTGTAGAAGCCACTAGTGGATAACTCGACATTCAAAAGGCTTTCAACTCACCACAGCAAGCAATTTGTTTGTTTGTTTGTTTGCTTAACGCCCAGCCGACCACGAAGGGCCATATCAGGGCGGTGCTGCTTTGACATATAACGTGCGCCACACACAAGACAGAAGTAGCAGCACAGGCTTCATGTCTCACCCAGTCACATTATTCTGACACCGGACCAACCAGTCCTAGCACTAACCCCACAATGCCAGACGCCAGGCGGAGCAGCCACTAGATTGCCAATTTTAAAGTCTTAGGTATGACCCGGCCGGGGTTCGAACCCCTCCCGATCACAGGGCGGACGCCTTACCACTAGGCCACCGTGACGGTCAGCAAGCAATCAGGGTTTAGATTTGTGGTGTGTGTCCAATTGGATGGATGCTCTTATCTCACGTGACAGCCTGGCCAGATCCGACATGGTGAGCTACAATGTTTTCATGGAAAGGAGCGGGCCTTTTTCCCCCGCGGGTTAGGGCAAAGAATTTACCCGATGCTCCCCAGCATGTCGTAAGAGGCGACTAACGGATTCTGTTTCTCTTTTTAACCTTGTTAAGTGTTTCTTGTATAGAATAATTATAGTCAATTTTTGTAAAGATTTTAGTCAAGCAGTATGTAAGAAATGTTAAGTCCTTTGTACTGGAAACTTGCATTCTCCCAGTAAGGTCATTTGTGTAAGTGCATGTGCTAACAAACTGAATTACAGCTGGTTACTGTCCATCAGAGCTGTACTGAACGCGCACTCATCCGCTCGTTCCATTCTTATCAGTCACTCCAACAAATTAAATGTCCACACCAGCTGTTTGCAGTTAAGTCCACGTAAAGTGAAATGTTATTGAATTAAATGAAAGCTTTTTATGATTTAACTTTTGTGAAAAATCATAGCAATTTCAAAATCAATTTTCCAAAACATATTTACAAAAAACATGAAAAAGTTTAGCATCAAATTATAGCACAGCAGGGCACTGCTGGCCGATTGTCTCCCCTGCCCTTCTGTTGGGTCAACAATATCGACCCAACGGTCTTTTAAGTGCACAGACAAACAATAACGAAAACTTTTATTATCTGGCTGATTTTGTCTTCCGCCTGCCACGAAGCCGCAAGCGAATGAATGATTATATGACGAAATGAGTGACGTAGACAGGGAATGACGTCAAAATACAAACAAGCTTTGTTAAAATACAAACAAGAGGCGAAGCCTTCAAGGCTTACGTAAGAAATAGACAAACAGTAACACAAACTCAATCACTCCGTCACACATACACACACACACACACACACACACACACACACACACACACACACACAGTAAGCATTGGTGACACTGTGCAAGAAAGCGAGACACTAGATCTAGATATGTCTGTCTGCATGTAGCCTACTTACAGGGACACGACTAAGAGTAATACCTAATATTCTGGACTCGCAACGAAATATACAAACAAATGACAATGAACAACGTTTCGACCTAATGGTCTTCAACAGGTTAAACAAGAAGGGCAAAGCCCATACGACTCACATGCTTGACCTTGACCTTTACATGACCTTGACCTTCAGGGTCAAGGTCAAATAACTAAACCTAGCAATGACATCATACACTAAGAACTGCTTTACACATTTTTCCTACCAAAAGGTCAAGGTCATCCAAGGTCATGCAACACAAAGCTGTTAATTCAAGACATAGGAAGTACAATGGTGCTTATTGGCTCTTTCTACCATGAGATATGGTCACTTTTAGTGGTTCACTACCTTATTTTGGTCACATTTCATAAGGGTCAAAGTGACCTTGACCTTGATCATATGTGACCAAATGTGTCTCATGATGAAAGCATAACATGTGCCCCACATAATTTTTAAGTTTGAAACAGTTATCTTCCATAGTTCAGGGTCAAGGTCACTTCAAAATATGTATACAATCCAACTTTGAAGAGCTCCTGTGACCTTGACCTTGAAGCAAGGTAAACCAAACTGGTATCAAAAGATGGGGCTTACTTTGCCCTATATATCATATATAGGTGAGGTATTGAATCTCAAAAACTTCAGAGAAAATGGGAAAAATGTGAAAAATAGCTGTTTTTTAGACAACATTTATGGCCCCTGCGACCTTGACCTTGAAGCAAGGTCAAGATGCTATGTATGTTTTTTGGGGCCTTGTCATCATACACCATCTTGCCAAATTTGGTACTGATAGACTGAATAGTGTCCAAGAAATATCCAACGTTAAAGTTTTCCGGACGGACGGACGGACGACTCGGGTGAGTACATAGACTCACTTTTGCTTCGCATGTGAGTAAAAAAAAAATGAAAACAACAATACAAATATCAAAACGACTTATCAGAGAAGATGATGTCCTCCAAGGGCAAAAGAAGGGGGAAGGGAGATAAATCAAAAAGAAAAATGAGCAATGAAAAATGAAACCAAAACGAAACAAATCAGAATAATAACGCTTGAAGGGCCTGAAGTTGAAAGAGAGAGAGAGAGAGAGAGAGAGAGAGAGAGAGAGAGAGAGAGAGAGAGAGAGAGAGAGAGAGAGAGAGAGAGAGAGAGAGAGAGAGAGAGAGAGAAAGAGAGAGAGTGTCAACAATACCTGCGACACGACTGCCAACTAGTCTCGGCCCGCTCAAAGTAACAATGACCGAGACTTGCAGTAATTCCTTCGCGTGACGTCTAACCCTCTTACGCCATAATGTGACGTCTTCAAATGACGAAATGTTAAAGTTTCTACCACAGACATACACACGCACGCACATACGTGCGTGTGACGTCTTCAAATGACGAAATGTTAAAGTTTCTATCACACACGCACGCACAGACAGACACAAGTTAGCATCGCATAGGCTACACTTACGTGAGCCAAAAAGCATACTCACATACTGGCTATAAGGTGGTGGCATGCCGCCGGGTGGGTATCCATTATCAGTAGTGTTCATGTTTACTGTCTCATGTTCGGCCCCCTAAAACAGTCATAAAGGCATGTACTCACATACTGACTGTACGGTGGCGGCGCGGACGCGGACGCGTAGGCATCTGTGGCGTGCTGCGGATTGCCACCCGGCACATTGGAGCTGCCAGAACTAGCGGCGCTTTGCAATGAACCCCGTTTAGCGTGTCCAAGTGGTGGGTACGACATTTCTTCGTGGACTTGTTGAGATGGCGGTTAGAAGGGGCAAATGTTTCAAGGGAGGTGTAGACTAAGAAAGGGTGAAGAGAGTGCGGGGAGGGCGACTGTGGAGGTGGCGGGGATGGTAAAAGGATGTGTAATGATCTGTCAAAGAGCCATGAGTCATTACAAAGTCATGTTCAATTTATCAATCAATCAATCAATCAATTAATAAATCAGGGTCAGCTGAACAATGATCACATTATGTCCATGTTAATCAGGCATGTTTTTTCTCCATCACCAGTAATTATAAACTTTGTGTTTGTGTGTGTGAGTGCGTGTTCGTGCGTCAGCGCATTTGTGCACCTGCGCTTATCTGTTTGTCTGGTTGCATGTCGATCTAAATGGCTGTCTTTTATTGAGTCAGGCTATTCGCGTTAGTGAGATTTCGAATTTTGTTTTCTTAAATAAAATCCATTCATCAATGACTTTCACATTTAACAGCCTGACACGTAAGCAGCAATCAAGCAATAACGGTCAGACAACGCGATTCTTCCAGCAGCTTATTTTGAATGCATATTATTATTGTTTGTTTGTTGCTTTACGCTGGGTGGACCACAGGCGGAAGGTATCGTTCACTGGACCACAACTATCATAGTAAGACTACAAGGTATGTCACTAATTAAGCTTCGAGTCTTGCTCTACTTACTTTAAAAAAAAATATGCAAAAAATAATTGCCAGCGTCGAGGACCTTTGTAACTGTACAAATACCAGGATAAAAGAAGGTTCTAACTATCTGTACCTTTTATGTTTAGCTGCCTGTCCGCCGCATGTTTTTGAACCGTATTTTGTGCGACCAAACGTGTCTGTCGCCGGTATCACTTCGATCCTGAAAGCTTGAACGGTTCTAACCCGAGGAGATTGTAGTCCGATGCGCTCATTGGTTTTACATATTTTTTAGACCAATGAGCGCTAGAATGCATATTCGGTGCGGCATGCATGATTTTCAAGAACACAGAAGACTCGAAGCTTTGTGACATACCTTGTAGTCTTTCTATGATAGTGGTGGTCCAGTGAACGATACCTTCCGCCTGTGGGTGGACTTGGGAGGGGAGTAGTAGTGTTTCTATGATAGTGGTGGTCCAGTGAACGGTATCTTCCACCTGTGGGTGGACTTGGGAGGGGAGTAGTAGTCTTTCTATGATAGTGGTGGTCCAGTGAACGATACCTTCCGCCTGTGGGTGGACTTGGGAGGGGAGTAGTAGTCTTTCTATGATAGTGGTGGTCCAGTGAACGGTATCTTCTGCCTGTGGGTGGACTTGGGAGGGGAGTAGTAGTCTTTCTATGATAGTGGTGGTCCAGTGAACGATACCTTCCTTCTGTGGGTGGACTTGGGAGGGGAGTAGGGTCGGGGGAGTGTACACAATTAATGTTAGAACAATTTGATAACGTATAACGTGTAAAGATGTTATCCCAAACATCAGACTTCTAACGATCGACAAATCAAGAATCAAGAATCATATAACAAGAAAGGTATGATTATCATTATCTAAACAAAACTGAACATTCTCAGAAAAAAGCTGTATCTGATCAGATTGATACTGCCTCTTTGCCATTGAAAAACACACAACAGCACCGACATAATAATGTTCTACGAAGAAGAACCCGACAACCTGATAGCTAATCTCAGCAACATCTTGTCAGAAAGATCAAAATATGAAATGCCAGCTTCTTACCTGTGCTCTGTTCCTGTGGTCGAAAAGGATGACGCAGTTATTTAATGACGTCATTATTTCCTTTCCAGAAGGCTCGGTTTCCAAAACCTGCAATGTTAGTCTATAGGACTTGGCCTGCCGAATCTACATCTCACAGTCTTGGTGACCTAGACAAAAATCAATCTTTGTGAGGGTGACGTCGAAAAAAAAGTGACGTCAAAGCTCAATCTTCAAAGAACATATCGGAGCCTGGGGAAAGCCAAGGGGGGACACAGAAATGTTCCTTTTGTCACCATTTCCGCTATTCGTGACTTCAGCTGCTGTTTTCCAGCACATTCTCCACGAAAGTGTATCTTGTGCATCACTTCGTGTCATGGGGAATGCCAAGTGGCTCACGATTCTGTAGGTGGAAGGCTATGTATTTCTTTTCTTCTATAGCGTGCGTGCGTACGTGTGTGTGTGTGTGAGTGTGTGTGTGTGTGTGTGTGTGTGTGTGTGTGTGTGTGTGTGTGTGTGTGTGTGTGTGTGTGTGTGTGTGAGTGTGTATGCGTGCGTGCGTGCGTGCGAGTGTGTGCGTGCGTGGGTGCGGATGTGTGTGTGTGTGTGTGTGTGTGTGTGTGTATAATTGATTGATTGATTGATTGAATGATTGATTGAATGTATGATTGATTGATTGATTGATTGAATGATTTCTTTTGGACAGGTAAAAAGAATCACCGAAGTCGCGTACTGTAGCCGTCCCGTGTGGCGTAAAAAAGCGACGTGTTTTCCATACAGAGTAATGTATGATTTTGATCGCTACGAGACGACGACGACGACGAAAACATGATGACGACGACGACGACGACGACGACGACGATGATGATGATGATGATGATGATGATGATGGTGATGACGACGACGACGACGACGACGACGGCATCGTCGTCAAACAATGATCGCGATGATGATGATGATGATGATGATGATGATGATGAGGAGGAGGATGATGATGATGATGATGATGATGATGATGATGAGGATGATGATGATGATGATGATGATGATGATGATGATGATGATGATGATGACGACGACGGCATCGTCGTCAAACAATGATCGTGACTCAACGGTGAACATAGTATTACATAATTTGGCACAATCACAAAATGCGACGATTAGACGAAGACAATGAATAGTGCCTGTATCTCTCTGGGTTTTTTCTGTTTCAGAATGCAAAGAGTCCATTTATAACTGGACGCAAGATCAGAAAGGAAGACCTGCGCACGTCCAATTGCATAATCTGTTGCTGCGAGGAACAGTCGAGTGATCTACGCTATAGGAACTACTTGAAAAATCAAACACCTTTTTGCTCATCGTCTTCTTCATCTCGTCTGCCATTCCCGTTACGACATAAGAACTCTCGCCGAATTTCAAACAGCAGCAAGATGGCGCCTGGAAACGCGAGCAAGTACGATGAGGAGGCCGGACAACGCAGTGAAACAGACATGTCCATTATTTTCTCTGACACCAGTATTCGTCACGCTTTCATCAGAAAGGTAAGCAATCTGTTCGTACTCTCTCTATAGAACGCATTAATGAGACACGACGTTGATTGAAATCGAATATGAATTAATAAATAAATTAAAGAATTAATTAATTGATGAATAAATATAATAAATAAATGATTGAATAAATGAATGATTAAATGAATGAACGAAAGAATGAATGAATGATTAAATGAATGAATGAGTACATGCAACAAGATATGAAAGTTAGATAACGAAAGTAAGAATGAAATGTATTACATATATAAATACATATAATTACAAACATAAAAAACCCAAATCTATACATATAAATAAAAGATCTATACATATAAATAAAAGAGAGTGTCTGTCTGTCTGTGTGTGTGTGTGTGTGTCTGTCTGTCTGTGGTCGCCATACCTCAGAGATGGCAAAAGATAAGCACAAGATATTTTGCATGCACACTGCCCTGGACCCACAAATGTGCACCTGGGTTTTAGTTGCTCCAGACATTGTTTCCTTCCTCGGATAATTACCCTCCCCATCTATCAATACAGTGTATATAGTGCAAGGGAGGTCATGCTTTGTCACCCACGGAAGGGAGGTAACTCTCATCAAACCAGTATACCGTGTCATTCTCAAGGGTTACCCCCCGCCCGCTATCATCCCGCCGCACCCCCCCCCCCCCCCCCACACACACACACTAACCCTGCCCCCTGCTCCCCATCCCTGCCTTCCAGATCATCGCGAATAATGTTTACGAAACGATCGCCTCAGTGAAAGATCACGAGAATTTACAGATTTCTCTCCCCTGTTCAAAAAGGTATGACGCGCTCACTCATGAGGTATGCGTGCTTTGATCAGACGGTAACTACAGTGGGTGTGAGAAGGGGTAAACAAATCACGAAGAACACGTTGAACCAAATAGAAACTTGCCTTGCCTATACATCCAAATGTGAGCGAGTTTTAGCGTCAACTAAGGTGACTCGAGTCGAACCGGAGGTCGCAAAAACTCGGTCCGGTACGACTGGAGTGACGTCACCGGTTAACCAACTTTCAACCTTGCTTCCTGCGTAGGGTCTCTCCAGTTCCAAGATGGCTGCCAAGGCGAGGTGAGAAACTTCTGCAAATATTTTTTGACAAAGTTACGGATTGTGAGAAGACATTTGTTGTAAATCACTTAGCCTTTCAAAAATTAAGGATACTGGGTTGGATACTGTCTTGGTTTTAATGCATTTTATTTTAGCAGTGATGTTTATTTTGGGAAGAAATGAGGTCAACAGGAGTTTGGGTGCGATTTCGGCTCAAATGTACTTTAGCGCCCTGAACTTTTACCCGGCTGTTTTGCGCTCGATTTTCACGCTCACTTCTTCATTGACGTTCGAATCGATAGTTCGATGTTTTGGCATTACATTCACATCAACAATAAAACAGTACTGCTTGTTCATCATCGTCGTCCATCAACTCTCCACAACAGTAAATCCGTAACGCGCTTGTCGCCATCTTGTTGCAAGGGACGCGACTGGACACAACCCAACAGCGTTTCCGCGAAGAAAAAAACCAGACATGCGCAGTGACCCTACCGTAGCTCAACCCTGTTCCTCGCGAAAACTCGCTCTGTATGAGCTCACACTGTCATTTTGCTTATCCACATTGGAATAAGATTCGAGAGGTTTCTGAGAGAGGGGAGAGCAGAAACACCCGGGCGAAGCCGGGCCTGACTGCTAGTACACAATAAACAAGTCGCGTAAGGCGAAAATACAATATTTAGTCAAGTAGCTGTCGAACTCACAGAATGAAACTGAACGCAATGCAACGCAGCAAGACCGTATACTCGTAGCACATCGTCAGTCCACCGCTCATTGCAAAGACAGTGAAATTCACAAGAATAGCGGGGTAGTAGTTGCGCTGAGAAGGATAGCACGCTTTTCTGTACCTCTCTTCGTTTTAACTTTCTGAGCGTGTTTTCAATCCAAACATATCATATCTATATGTTTTTGGAATCAGGAACCGACAAGGAATAAGATGACAGTGTTTTTAAATTGATTTCGAAAATTTAATTTTGATCATAATTTTTATATTTTTAATTTTCAGAGCTTGTTTTTAATCCAAATATAACATATTTATATGTTTTTGGAATGAGAAAATGATGGAGAATAATAAGATGAACGTAAATTTGGATCGTTTTATAAAAAGAATTTTTTTTTTTACAATTTTCAGATTTTTAATGACCAAAGTCATTGATTAATTCTTAAGCCATCAAGCTGAAATGCAATACCGAAGTCCGGGCTTTGTCGGAGATTACTTGACCAAAATTTCAACCAATTTGGTTGAAAAATGAGAGCGTGACAGTGCCGCCTCAACTTTCACGAAAAGCCGGATATGACGTCATCAAAGACATTTATCAAAAAAATGAAAAAACGTCTGAGGATATCATACCCAGAAACTCTCATGTCAAATTTCATAAAGATCGGTCCAGTAGTTTAATCTGAATCGCTCTACACACACACACACACAGACAGACAGGCAGACAGACAGACACACATACACCACGACCCGCGTCTCGATTCCCCCCTCTACATTAAAACATTTAGTCAAAACTTGACTAATTGTAATAATGCTCGCGCTGGACCCGAGTACTCTTCAGACTGGCTCGCTCCCCCAGTATGAAAGTTTTTGTCTTGTGCACGTTTAAGACCAAGTGATTGCTCTGTGTGAATTACAGGCATTCCCTTTGCTATATAAATACATTGCATGCGAGCCGAGGATGTGCGTGGTGACTGGCCTTTCTCTTTTATTTGATCACAGTGAAAAATATACTGCCGACCCTCTTCATAACTTAACAATATAAATGTTTGGAATGCCTGTGGTGTGAATGTTGGTTTCTGAAATTAAACTTGAGCGATTGTTCTGTGTGTGCTGATCTCTACAATCGTAAACGAGTGGCTGGTCTCGGGATCCAACATCTGAGAAAAGTTCCTCATAATATGTTTAATACGGAGTGTTTATTCTGTGCAGGTGTTGCTCTTTATAAATATAGTCATAATTGAGTGGTTGGCCTCTGAAGCCAAGGTTATTATTATTATTATTATTATTATTATTATTATTATTATTATTATTATTATTATTATTATTATTATTATTTAAGTTATTGAGACATCCCAGTGCACTAAGGGATTTATAGAGCAAATCGAGAAAATTCATTATTGAACGAAGCGCATAGCGCTGAGTTCAATAATTATTTTCGAGATTTGCTCTATAAATCCCTTAGTGCACTGGGATTGTTTCAATAACGATATTGTCAGTACCGCCATAGAAAAAAGAAGATTCCAAGCGCACATTTTGCAACGCGCATTTGAATAGGCATAACTGTGTGGTCAGGTCGTGTACAGTAAAGATCTACTTTTGTGTGGGGTGTCTCAAGTGTGTCGTGCTTTCGTCACACGCATTTTAATTTCTGTTGGTAAATTCCAGTGTAGCGTTAATCTGAACAGTGATGATCTTTCAGAGAGACCTCATTTGAACTCGGAGAAAGGGCTGTGCTCTTCATTATTTGCGATTCGAAACCTCCAGTCGAGCTTCGACGGATTGACTGTGCGGAGTGACTCCCCTTGAATTGACTCGAAGCCGCGGGACTCGACGGTTCGCACATTTTCAAAACAAATGTGGCATATTTCTCGTGTTTTATCTTCACTCATCGGGGAGTCTGATACTAAATATGAACGGTAAGAATGCTCTGAACCCTACACGTATTATATCCCCATCGTTTTTTCGTTCACATTTGCCCAACATGTTAATTTGCTGAGCGGGGTTTATGTCGTCTGCTAGGGCAATCAAACCACTGCATGCAGTCTGCACTGACTGAGTCTGCACGCACGAGGCACGCTGGTAATAAATCTTATAATGGTAAGAACGTTCTGAACCCTACACGTTTTCGATTACGATTGTTCTTGCCTTGAAATAATAATTCGGAAACCATTCATTTACTGAACTGATGCAGTCGTATTTCAGTGTAGTCAGTGCGGCTACGTATGACAGAGTCGATCGAGTCAGTCTTCCAAACTGGTCTAGCTGGTACGTTATCGGAATAACACTTGTGTTTTCTGCTAGCGGGTGGGAATTTTATATTAACTCATCATTTGGTAATGTGGATGATAAGCTACATGCCACTAACACGATGAGAAGAATCTATGCAAGTCGGCGAGAATTAGATGAAACACAGCGGCTTGTATTTTTAGATCAGTGGCAGCCGCACTGTGGCACAGGCACATGCAATCTGTCAGAAAAAAACCACTTCTGCTTTAATTGAGAAGCAGGGAATTTATGGTCATTTGGTATTGTGGAAAATATAAGCTACATGTCAGTAATTAATTCTGAGGATGAGAGCACAGTCTTGCTTAGGTAAAGGGCGTAAGAATACGCTCTGTGGAAAAGTTAGCGCACTCCAAGAGTGCGCTAACAGTTTTAGCGCATCGCCATTAGCCAATCAACTGGTTCACATCAGTCATGTGACACCAGTACTTACTGACAATTATTATTATTATTAATAATAATAATAATAAGAACATTTATATAGCGCTAAATCAAAAACTTTCGTTAAAAAGGCTTGCTCTAAGCGCTTGACATCTAAACTAAAACGTCATTCACACTCTTTACAATGATGTACAAGAACTTCATGTCACACTCTTTCATTCAGTATAGCACCATTCACACAGTTGTTATTCTGTACAAGACAATAAGTTAGTCTAACATTTAGAATGTTCATAAGATGAAAACAAGAGAAAACCAGACTGATTAAAACAACTGCTTAGTGCTAACAAAGTATGAATCTTAATGATAACGTAATACATGTTTAACTGTTAAGACCATAAAAACCTATATGCTAAAATAACTTCGAACTTTTAAGAACTTCTTATAAGATACACAGCACATCTAGATAAACACCAGAATGATAAAACAAAAGGCAACTCGTTAAAACTATTAAAGGCATACTAACGCACTCCCGTGTTTACAAAGTGTAGTTTGCCCACAATCGATGTCAAACGCACCATAAGACCATATAATGACGATACGTCACCATGCGCGGACCATAATACATGCATTACAGCTTGTTCTAGCCTCTGAAAAAGTGAGGATGTCAACAAAGCCGCGGTGTTCTCTCCCTTGCATCAACGTTACATGTGTTGCCAAATCTATAAATAGGACGATCCAGATCAAAATGAAAATTCAAATATCTCAACATTTAAGGGGTCCTAGACCACAATATTTTGCAGGGAACTTAATTTAGTCTGTCTCCAGCTGTTGGTAAAGCAATTAGCGTGTATAGTCATCGAGTACATATTTATTATTATTATTATTATTCACATTTATACTGTCTAGCTGACTACGGTTGATACTTTGTTGAATGCATTCAACCAGAAAAGACACGAAACTCATTGAATCTATATTCTGCGCGCATGCGTGTGTAGGGGAATTGTGTTTTTCAGTCTTGTTTTGTGCCTGTTATTTCGTCCCCAAAAACTCATTTCTGTCTTTCTATGCCTATGCTGGGAGACATAATCGCTATTACGAGTTAGTCGTGTGACAGGGAGTTTTCTTGCTACGCCGTCGTGAGACATCTACAGTCTCGTGTGCAAGAAAACTCTCTGTCACACGACTAACTCGTAATAGCGGGTACTGTACTGTATATTTCCTTGCAGCACTCTTACCAAGACGTTTCGTACCCAAAACAGGACGTTTCGTAAGTTTAAGCTACGAGTGCTGCTTACCCAAAACAGGACGTTTCGTACCATGAACAGTACAACAAATATTTCCTTGAAAGCATTTAGAGACGGTGCTGTTACGACCTGAGCGCGAGAAAATTTGGTTTGAAGATGAATTTCAGTTTTGATAGGAAACATATCGTGACGCCCGAAATAAACTGCACATGCACCCAAAAATACCGAGAAAGTTATGTCAATACAAAAAAATGGAATAATTATATGAAAGTAAATTACGAAATGCAGATGATGAAGATTTCAAACGTACCTGTTTTTTTGAGCGTGTGCTGCTGGTGCGCGGGTCTGTGGCTTCTTGATTCCAAAGTGCTCGTGCATGTCAAGGTCACAGCCTCTCTTTACGTTCCAAGAGGTAAGAAGCTGGCTCGCTTCCCTTTCACCCCTGTGCGCCACAGGCGTTTGACTTTAGATCGTAATGGCTTGAAACATCGAGCCCTTTTGATCTAAAACAGCTAACCCCGAGAGTCACATTGGGCCGGCCTGTTTGTGTGTGCGTGTGATGATGCGGGAAATAACTAGCGCATTAACGCGCAAAGCCTGGTGTCTCAAACCACCCGCTGGCTGGCTGTTCTATCAGGCTGCCTGGCTGGCTGTTGCTCCGTGTGAATTCCTCCCACCGCCAAGTCGTTTTTGTGGTTTATTTCGCATTTAGGTCCCAGGTAACATTATGAAGTTTTAATACGATCAATCGGACCTATTATCAAGTTAGTGTATCAACTTTTGAACGAACTGCGCCCAGTAGTTTCCCAGCAATAAGCTGTTAAGTCGAGACAGACACATACACACACAGACACACAATTAAAGTCTGTTGAGCCCAAGTACTAGCGTACTCGGGGATAAAAGTTTATTCTTGACTTTCTCTGCCAAAGTAAAATCTCCGACGTCATAGCGAGAAAGTTGGAGATGACGTCACAGAGTGAAAAATGGCCTCACGTTAAAGTTCTCTCACCCTTGATGTGTGTCTCCTGAGGAAGTCACAACTTATTCCAAAAACGAAGTTTGTCTCGGTGACAAAGTCAACATCAACAGCGGCAAATTACCCGTAAGGTCACCACCAGGCGGCGCATGTACGGCTGTCTTATATAATTAAAGTGTATCAAAATCTGTATTTTTTAAGTTCCTCATCCATGGCTGTTGGTAGCTACATGCATTGGGTCACTTCGGAAAATATTTTAATAATATTGAGGATATTTATATGAAGCAAATCCTAAAATCGTTCTAACCGCCTCACAAAAACATACATAGATAAAGGATAAATATGGCCGGTAATC
This sequence comes from Littorina saxatilis, assembly GCF_037325665.1. NCBI lineage: Eukaryota > Metazoa > Mollusca > Gastropoda > Littorinimorpha > Littorinidae > Littorina > Littorina saxatilis. The sequence goes on from NC_090258.1 coordinate 30,693,038, forward strand.
CTCCCCCTTCCCCCCCCCCCCCCCCCCCCGCCCTACCCTCCCCACCCCCCCCCCCCCCTCAACCCCCTCCCGTCCAGCGTTATACAGCAACGGGATATAAGCCGTGCTGTATCTTTTAACTCTTTGACTGCCACAATTAGTATGAGGTTACGTACATTGTTTGCCGTGATGACATTCTAAAAACTCTGACAAGGGAAACAACCGCTGAAGTGCAGCAAAATTATTGCTTCCCCTGGAGACTATTTTCTCAGTTTTGTGTGTATTTGCTTGTATGTTATGTTTTTGATTATTACATCTTTTAACTAAATTCTTTCGGCAGTCGATGGATGTAGAATGTCACTTCAAGGCTATCTCCAGGAGCTCAAAAAGCCTTTAAAAGTTATAAGGTACCAGCGTGTAGATTCAATGGTGTAGATAGTCTAAATCAACCATGATACACATCCAGTTTTGCGTGCAATCTAATAAGATAGAATTATGTGCGTGCTTGTGTGTTTTCTACCTGTGTGTGTGTGTGTGTGTGTGTGTGTGTGTGTGTGTGTGTGTGTGTGTGTGTGTGTGTGTGTGTGTGTGTGTGTGTGTGTGTGGGTGTGACGGTGTGTGTGTGTAAGCGTGCGTGCGTGCGTGCGTGCGTGCGTGCGTCTTCGTGTGTGTGTGTGTGTGTGTATGTGTGTGGTGTGTGTGTATGGTGTGTGTGTGTGTGTGTGTGTGTGTGTGTGTGTGTGTGTGTGTGTGTGTGTGTGTGTGTGTGTTTTCACCACAGGTGTATCTGATTCTGACGTCGCAGTTACTTATCACCTTTGCATTGATAGCCACCTTTATGTTTGTGTAAGTATTCATATCTGTAAAAACATTCTCCATGCTTTGGGTGTGGGATTGGGGTGGGGGGTGGGAGGGTGTGTGGGTGGGGTGGAGAGAGGGGTGGGGGCAGAGGAATTAGAGACAGAAAGAGAGCGCGCGGTTTCGTTAATACCCCCATTCCACACAACCGTTCTAGGTCCCGTTCTCGTACCGACCAAGGAACGGTGCGGGCACGAGAGGAATCGGGAGGGAACTGCAATGGAACGTAAATAATCGTTAACGGAACTGCTTTGGGTCGGTAGGGACGGTTGAGTTTGGGCTGCATGTTCAAAATTTTAGCCGTTCCCCTCCCGATCAGAATGAACGGTAATGGAACCTTAAACCATCGGTAACGGAACGCTTGGATCGTTAAAGGAACTTAAAACAACGGCAACGCAACGGTAGCGCTCTCACACACTGAGTTGTCATACCCACATTCCACACAACCGTTCTAGGTCCCGTTCCCGTACCGACCAAGAACGGCTGCCACTATGGTCAGACGCTGCTCGAAGATGCCAAAAACGGCCGTTTGCTCAGCGTTCCATTGTTGTGGCAGCCGTCCTTGGTCGGTACGGGAACGGGACCTAGAACGGTTGTGTGGAATGGGGGTGTCAGATAGAGAGGGGGGGGGGGGGGGTGTGGCAGAGGAATATAGACAGATAAAGAGCGTTTGTTTTCTTTTTGACTAAGCGGTCTTTCACTTTTTTTCTGGAGTTGAGGAAAACAAATAATGAATCAATGAATGTTTAATTATTGCAGTGAGCCGTTGAAAGAGTACGTACAGAAGCATATATGGGTCTCCATTTTTGCACTGTGAGTATCCAATCCAATCCAATCCAATCCAATCCAATCCAATACAATACAATAAAATGCAATACGACACCATAGCATAGCATAGCACAGCATACCATAGCATACCAGGCCTAACCATACTATACCATACCATAACATACCATATACCATACCATACAGTACCATATACCATATCATACCATACAATACAATATCATGTAATACACCAGTTAACAGTTCTTGCGTTTACTTGGAACAAAGAAGGAACCCGGAAAAGGAGGAAAAACAAAAACACTTGCAAAAACGATCTGCGCATGCGTTCAAATCAAAGGGGAAAAGGGAAAGTCGCGTGTTTTTGTGCCCAATGTAGTCCTAAGAACCTTTACACTCTTTTTTCGGACACTCAAAAGCAACTTCAGATCTGGAAGAATACAAAATTGCACTATCTGCAGACTGAATCTACGCGTTCAAATTAACCGGAATATTAATAAGAAAAAAACACTAAAAAAAAACTATCTGCGCATGCGCGAATTTCAAAATGGCCGCGGAACTGTTAATCGGTGTATTCAATACCATCATTGTATTGCACTACGTACGGTACAATACAAGTGCGTGTGTGTGTGTGTGTGCGCGCCTTCAGTAGCGCGTGAAATAAATGATTACAGTCGACTTCCCCATTTTTATGAACTTAATGTTTAAATTAGATGTCCATGATTTGATTTGATGTCCATGATTAGATTTGATGTCCATGATTTGATTTGATGTCCATTACCTCTGTAAATGTACCCCCATTTTAAGACTCCCTCCTTTTAAGACCAAGGCAGAGGTGCACGGGAAAGTTAACAACCGGGTGGGAGCCAGCCGTGGTGATGGACTGGTTGATAATATTAGATGTTTGGTGGCTTGTTGACAGACCAGCTTTTTTGTTGGTCCAAGGGGAACATATCGTCTTTTGTTTCATCTTTATCGACCAAGGCCGAAGGCCGCGGTTGATAAATATGAGACAAAAGGCGATATGCTCCCCGAGGACCAACAACAAAATGCTGGTCTGACGACAAGCCACCAAACATCGTTTTTGTCATCGTTTTGGTTGTGCTACAAAATGCACAATAACCCACAGGGAGACGAATTTTTAGAATCCAACTCCGGGCCACAAAGCATCGTCACAGTAGCTCGAGATAACACGTCAACCTTGTATGTGACGTCAAACGTAGCTTGTTGATGCTTTTCTTCCAGTCTGAAAATGTACAGAGCTGCGATCATACGTGTGAGTTCAGTAAGTGTTGAGCATATTTCTTTTCTTTTTAAGTGTTTATGATTTTTCTTTGTGGATTTTGCGATTACAGAGATAAGTTACAAATTGACCATGAGTCGCCGCGGCAATTATCAACATTGATTGGGTCTTTGAGAGTGAATGCTTACAATTGTTGTCCTCGGAAACACAAATCCAAAGCCGCGATGGTTCCACACATCAAACAATCAGCCTGATTGGCTTTTACTTTGAGAATCCACGTTTCACCTGAAAGCTCAAACCCATTCACCACCTCGATTTATTGCCTGGGGAACATGAGATTTATTTCCCAGGTGCTTGTGAATGAAAACTCGTGAAAATGATGACAATGAAGTTTGTTGAGATTTCAATGAATCAGACCCCGTGGTTTGGAATCTCCCAGTTGGGTGGCACCCATTTTTGCTTAGTGCACCTCAGATCTGATTTTCTAAGATTTGTTGAAGTCTCAAAGGGGGGGGGGGGGGGGGGGGGGGGGGAGGAGGAAGTTGGGGGTGTTCCACTGTATACGCATTTTTATCTATATTCCAACAGTATGGTATTCATGGGCACCTTCTTTACCTTGGCATGTGTCGAGAGCTGTAGGTAAGCTGCTTGTTTTGTTTTTGGCTCTATTCCTTGGGTCATTTGGCTCTATTCCTTGGGTCATTTGGCTCTATTCCTTGGGTCATTTGGCTCTATTCCTTGGGTCATTTGGCTTGTTGGTTGTGCTTTGTTTTTGGTTTACTTGCTCTCTCTGTCTCTGTCTCTGTCTCGGTCTGTCTGTCTGTCTGTCGGTCTCTCTCTCTCCCTCTCTCTCTCCATCTATTTATCTGTATGTGTGTCTTTCTCACACACACACACTCACACACACACACACACACACACACACACACACACACACACACACACACACACACACACACACACTTTCTCTCTCTCTCTCTCTCTCTCTCTCTCTCTCCCTCCATGTATCTCTGTCTGTGAGTGCGTCTCTCTCTCTCTCTGTCTCTCTCTCTCTCTCTCTCTCCCTCACTCTCTCTCCCTCACTCTATCTCCCTCTCTCTCTCTCTCCCTCTCTCGCTCTCTCTCTCTCTCTCTCTCTCTCTCTCTGTCTCTCTCTGTCTCTCTCCATGTCTCCGCCGCCCACCCCCTCCCCCCTATGCGTCGGAAGTTGTAGCTAACTTCTGTTTGTTTGTTTGTTTGTTTAATCCTTGGATTATTTGGCTTGTTGGGTAGCTTGTTTGTTTGTTTTTTGCGCTCTCTGTCCTTCTCCCTCTCTCTCTCCTTCTCCCTCTCTCTCTCTCTCTCTCTCTCTCTCTCTCTCTCTCTCTCTCTCTCTCTCTCTCTCTCTCTCTCTCTCTCTCTCTCTCTCTCTCTCTCTCTCTCTCTCTCACAAGAGGAAGTTTTGAATGCATTAAGAAAATTGAAAGATCATAAATCTCCTGGACCAGATGGAATAATACCTGAGTTATTGACAGGTTCTGAACCACAGATTGTTGATTTTTGTGTGAAATTGTTTAATGTTCTTTTTGACAAAGGTGTTTTTCCAGAAGCTTGGACCGAATCATTTGTACTCCCGTTATTAAAAAAAGGTGATGCTAATGATCCAAGTAATTATCGAGGAATATCACTCTGTGATGTGAGTAGTAAAGTGTATAGTACAATTATCAACTGTAGACTTCAAGAATGGAGTGAACGTTATAATCTTACCGGAGAATATCAAGCTGGGTTTAAAAAGAATTATTCAGCTGTCGATCATATGTTTACATTGTTGGCGTTTGTACAGAAGCAGTTTTCCTTTAATCGTAAACTCTATGTGGCATTTATAGATTTTGAAAAAGCATTTGATTCTATCGATCGTAACCTGATGTGGCCAATTTTGTTGAAAAATGGCATAAAAGGACTGTTGTTCCGTTGCATTAAAAGTATGTATGAAAATGTTAAATGCCGAGTGAAATGTGGTGTACATTTGACTGATTATATTAAGTGTACCTACGGTGTGAAACAAGGTGGTGTTTGTAGTCCTCTTTTGTTTTCTCTCTTTATAAACGAGTTGGCTTTGGAAATTATTAAAAAAGGAAGACATGGTGCACAATTTTTGAATGATTATATGGAGCTATTTATTTTATTATTGGCTGATGATGTTGTTCTATTATCCGAGACTGTGGTTGGTCTACAGACGCAGTTGAATAATTTGCAACATGCAGCATCAAATTTACACCTTAAAGTAAATATTAATAAGAGTAATATTGTTGTTTTTCGGAAGGGTGGATACTTGAGTGTAAGAGAGAAATGGAAGTATGATAGAAAGATAATGCCAGTGGTTAATGTTTATAAGTATTTAGGAATATTGTTCTCCACAAAACTCAGTTTTACCGCCACTCGTTGTGACCTTGCAAGAAAAACGAAAAACGCATTGTTGTGTATATTACAAAATTTGTCCAAGCTTGGTAATAATAATTTGAAAGTTTATTTAAAATTATTTTATTCTCAGATTTTGCCAATTGCAATATCTGGAGCTGAACTGTGGGGTCTTGAGAAATCTGCATTACAGTCTGAAAAAGTTCATTTATTTGCCCTGAAGAAATTTCTTGGTGTTGGATCACGCACACCCAACGAGTTTGTGTACGGCGAGATGAATAGGTATCCCATTTATGTGAATGCTGCAATACGTTGTGTTAAATATTTGTTGAAGTTGTTAAGAATGGACGTAAATAGATTGCCACATAAAGCCTATAAAATGTTTCGTGAACTGGATGAAAGAGGTTAAAGAAACTGGGTGTCTAGTGTACGTTGTAAATTATGTCAGAATGGTTTTGGGTTTGTATGGATGAATCAAGGAGTGCAAGATGAGAACCGTTTTTTGAAAGATTTCAGAGAAAGATTGATTGATTGTAGATGGCAGGAATGGAATTTTCATGTTCAGAACAATGATAGATTTGCGTTATAAAGGACATTTATTATTGAACATGGATAGGCATTTGAACATTAATATGGCAAGATTCCGAGGTGGAATAACAGAACTATTTGTGCACGTTAATCGATATAAGAGATACGATGCGGATATGTTGTTATGCCCATTGTGCAGGGAACGTAAGGAAAATGAGTTTCATTGTGTGCTTTGTTGCCCCGCACTTCGTGATTTGCGATGCCAGTTTATTCCTGCTAAGTTTTATAGAAACCCAAGTTTACACAAGTTTTCTATGCTTATGGCATCTGTGAATGAAGGTATTGTTCGAAAGTTGTCAGTTTATGTGTACAAAGCATTTCGGCTACGTAGTGTTGTTATGTCTTAGTTCATGTAAGCCTACGATATATTTTATTTGAAATGTAATGTCTTAGTTCGTGTATGATTTATTTAATTTGATTTGTGTGCAAATGTCATTATGTCATTGTATATATGTTCACCCCCCTCATAAGGGGCTATGGCCTAAATGAGTAAACAATCCAATCCAATCCAATCTCTTTTTCTCTCTCTCTCTCTCTCTCTCTCTCTCTCTCTCTCTCTCTCTCTCTCTCTCTCTCTCTCTCTCTCTCTCTCTCTCTCTCTCTCTCTCTCTCTCTCTCTCTCTCTCTCTCTCTCTCTCTCTCTCTGTGTTATAATGTAAATATAACGTAAAAGAGAAAATGTATAATATGCTTCCACAAGCACACTAATGTTTGTTATACTTTTCCCTACATGATTGTGTTTTATTTTATTTTTTATTTTTTTATTCTTCATACTTGTTCTTCGTTTCATGTGTGTATTATAGTAGGGACTAGCTGTAAGAAAGGACCATACTATGGACCTAATGCTATCATCCCTCGGTAATAAAGTTTTCGAGTTCGAGTTCGAGTTCATTCTCTCCCTCCCTCTCATAATTTAACCTGTTGATTTTTTTGAAGGGCCTTGCATACAGAAACTTTGCACAGACAATGTATGAGTTGAAACAGCAATTACAGACAGAGTTCAAGTCGGAGGAGTGTGGCAATTGCTCAATGTCAAACCTCGTACTGTTGAGGCTATATGTATCGGAACTTTACAAATAATATTTTCAAGCGTCGAAATCAAATCACTGGATTTACATATTTGAAACTTTGTCAAAGTGTCTTCTCACATCTCATGCTAATGTACACCAAATATGAAGTCATGGGCGTTATTAGCATTTAAGGGGCTTGCAGTTTTTGGGGTCCAGTCTGTTAACAAGTATGTTAACGTATCATTTTAATAAAATCAGCGCATAATCATAGAAATTGTCGTTGACAACAAAGCGTAGTACAGACAAAATCACTCACGTCAGTTACTTTGAAGACAAAGAAAGGATACGTGAGACATTGAGCAAAGCACACTTGACATTCGAAATATAAAATCTGGCTGCAGTTTCTTGTAATTGTTTGGACTTTAGGATTGATGAATTGGTTATTTGTGTGTGTGTGTGTGTGTGTGTGTGTGTGTGTGTGTGTGTGTGTGTGTGTGTGTGTGTGTGTGTGTGTGTGTGTGTGTGTGTGTTTGCCAAACAGATCATTGTGGGGCATTTAATTGATCATATTAATTATTGAACATTTACCAAATTGTGACTTGATATAAAAGCAAATTCCCTGGAACAAATCGACCATTGATTGATTGTAATTAATTTTGTAAGTCAAAAAATCTTGTTTTGTCTTGCTACTATAATTAAATCATGGTGTTATTTTATTACCTGTTGATATAATTATGTCTGCTGTTTTGTATTCAAAATGCCCAAGAACGTAATTAGATTTTTTTTAAAATATGATTATTGATTACTTGTTTGACTGATTATGAACGTTGTCAGTATAGGTTTGTTGGATGGGCGATGGATTGGTAAAATGGAGTGTTAATAAGTGCCATTAAATAATGGTTGATATTATGCATAATTAGTTGCTTGATTGATTGACTTATTGTTTCATATTTCAGACGAAACTATCCCAACAACTATATCTTATTGCTTATTTTCGTAAGTATAGTATGACTATCAGCGCTTTGAGCAGGGTTAAACCCTGGATACATGCGCTATAGAAATATTATGCATTATTATTATTATTATCTCTTATCTTAATCCGCGCGCGCGTGTATGTGTGTGTGTGTGTGTGTGTGTGTGCGTGCGTGCGTGCGTGCGTGTGTGCGTGCGTGCGTGTGTGTGTGTGTTACATGGGCGAATTCGAGTTTGTGAAGTTCACTTCACACATCTTTGGTGCCGAATTTTTGGTAAAAAGACTTTACAAAGTCTTTCCACAGTCGACTTCAGACTCAATAGACGATGATCGGAAATAACATTATCGGGTTTGTATGGTTTTTGAAAGAGTGAATACTCTTTTATTGATGCAAACTTTCCCACGTGACTTTATAGGCCAGTCACAAGCGAGGGATGTGTCTGAAACACGTGTACAATGAGCACGTGTGGAAAGTTTGCCTCAATCAAAATAGTATTCACTCTTTCACAACCAATCCAAACCCGAGTTTTGTTCCCTCCATAGTTCGTTTTATTAAGGACAGCCGTAAGCGTGCTGAGTGAGTGATTGATTTTTTGCTTTTGCAAAACCGAAAAAAATATTTATTTTGGAGGCACGATATTTCCGTAGTTTACCAATATATTGTACGTCAGTATTATAAGTAACCTTCTCCTGTTGCAGACCCTAGCTATGGGGACTTTTGCTGCTATTACCGCAAGGTATATATTACGCCAAACCACAGCGTAGCTGAATTATCGAGAGAATGTGTGTGAATGATTGTTTACGTAAAGCAACGCACATTGCAAGCCATGCAGTAATCTATATGAATGCAAGGAAGATAGTATATCAAAGTAAATTGTCAATTTACAAATAATTCAGTTCAATCGGAAGGACATTATAATTAGAATAAAACGATATACCTGTCATTCTGTTCAATACAAATCTGATATCTTAATGATCAAAAAACAAGAAAGGTAATTTGTTGGAACGTTTGTTATTGACAAAATATAACGTTACAATAACAAATATGTCGACTCAACGCTCTTTTAAGTGCACAGACAAACAATAAGTAACAAGAACTTATAGACTATTAGCTTGGTTGAGTTTTCGGCCGCTTCCTGAATGAATGAATGGTTTACCAACAAGCGGCCGAAAACTCAACCAAGCAAGTTCTTGTTACTTAGTGTTTGTCTGTGTACTTAAAAGAGCGTTGGGTCGACATATTTGTGATTGTAACGTATTGTTTTGTCAATAACAAACGTTTCAACAAATTACCTTTCTTGATTTTTTATTCTGAGTTTTTGGAACGTTGGCAGTCTCTTTGTTTTTGGATTTAATATCGTAATGAGTTACAGACAGAAATGTGTTTATTTGCTCGTATACACAGATTACATCAGGCAAAAATCATAGCTTAGTACTCAAACACAGTCACTCTAAACATCTCTTAAGTGTGTTTGTTTCATTATTAGCACACTCCCCATGGGATTTTCTGAAATAAAATCCATGTCTATCACTCACTTAATTCCTTTGACTACCGGAATAACTTAGTTAAAACATTCAATAAAAAAAATCATTACATACAAGGTTAACCAACCAATCACACCAAAACTGAACAAAATTGTCTCCAGGGTAGGTAACTATCGTGGTGCAATTCAAACGGCCACATTACAATGGTTGTTTCCCTTGTAAGAGATTTTGTTCATGATTGCAACACGAAAACCCTTATCTGGTACGTTTTGTGGTAATCAAGGGGATATTAAAGTCGGACTAACGTGAAAATCACAAATTCAAGGGGGCATATAAGTCAGGTAAACATAAAAATCACAAATTCAAGGGGGCATATAAGTCAGGTAAACATGAAAATCACAAATTCAAGGGGGCATATAAGTCAGGTAAACATGAAAATCACAAATTCAAGGGGGCATATAAGTCAGGTAAACATGAAAATCACAAATTCAAGGGGGCATATAAGCCAGGTAAACATGAAAATCACACATTCAAAGCTCACAACATTCCAACTAAAAGAACCTTCACAAACAATGAACTTTACGTTAACACTGACTGACTATTTCAGCACCTACGATGTTTTGGTTGTTCTGATCGCTGTAGGCATTACAGCCTTCATCACCTTCTCCCTCACCCTCTTCGCTATGCAGACAAAGGTGAGGCATCATCATTATCGTCGTTCTGATCATCATCATCATGATGATGATCATCATCATTGTCGTCATCATCGTCAATGTCGTCGTCATCATTGTTGTCGTAGTCATCATCATCATCATCATCAACATCATCATCATCATCGTCGTCGTCGTCGTCGTATATGTAGAGGTTACATGCCGAGTCTCAGTGATTATTAAAAATAATGGTCGAAGTTAGCGGATCATGAAAAATGCGAGCTTTAGCGAGCTTTTTCATGACCGCGAACTGAGACCATTATTTTTCATAATCACTGAGACGAGGTGTGTAACCTCTTTATTCCTCCTTTCTTCAGTTATTCAAAGAAAAGAGGAGGTTTTTTGCGAAAGTTTGATCGAATCCTATTCACTCAACCCGTCAACCTGCGCAGGCGATCGATTAATGCGCGGTTGTATAGTTCCGTGCAAATCATTCCATTCTGTTGACACTTCTTGTCAGTTTTCCTATTTTGGACTAAAATCAAGTACACAGATAAGCTGTTATTCTGCTGTGGCGGCAAAGGCAGATATTGTGTGTTCTGTATATGTTTTGGTATCGCTTAGGATAATGTTCTTTCGTCAAATGGGACTAGCAGACGAACTTTTGCACCCGTGTTCCAACGTTAAAAACTGTATGAAGTTCAGTTTTCTGGGGAAAATAGTGTATGAAACCGCTTTATGTTGTTTAAATTGATGAGATGTGTGCATTTGGTTGCGTGTGATCTGTTTATTAAATGAAATATTGTTGAAAACTGACCGTCGGATTGCAGTCTGTTGTCGAAGAAACTGAGTGAAAAGAAGGGGAACTACTCTTGTCGCTAGACAAAGTATGAGTTACTTGCCTTGCGGGAAATTGCTTGTGATGAACGTTTGAGCACGGCAAATCTAGATTCAGAAAACAACCGAACTCATGGATTTTATATGAAGATTCATGTGTTGAGGCCTGTAGTTGTTAATTTAAATGCGGTATGTTTGTATTGTTTGCTCCAGAGATGTATACTTCGTACGTTAGAGCGTTCGGAACTTTTCAGTCGCAAAAAGTAGTACCGAAACAGAACAACTTCTCAAAGCAGAGGGGGGAATAATGAATAATACCATCCCACTCAGACTAATAACACAAACTAGCTCCCTTATACCCCTGTCACACTAGGGCCGCGTCCTCACGGCGTTCCCGCGGCGTCCAAGAAAAATGAAGAAGGTCGAGGTGCGCGCAGTAGGGTCTCCTACAGCGCCGGAGCAACGTGATGGCGTCTCCATTTGACGTGGTGGAGTCGCATAGAACGCGCCACAAGAGCTCCGTGAGCGCGCAGTACGGAGGCAGTGGTAGTCGGCGGCGCTTGCACGGAGACCTCAGGGAGACCTCAGGGAGATGTCACTGCGCTTCTACCGCGTCCGTCAGCGTTGGCAGGGCGTTTGCAGGAAGTTGCCAGTGCGTTGTGAGCCAACCTCATAACGTAGGACTGGGTGGCCGAGTGGTAACGCACTTGCGCTCGGAAGCGAGAGGTTGCGTGTTCAGGCCTGGGTCAGGCCGCAATTTTCTCCCCCCTTTCCTTACCTAGGTGGTTGGTTCAAGTGCTAGTCTTTCGGATGAGACGAAAAACCGAGGTCCCTTCGTGTACACCACATTGGGGTGTGCACGTTAAAGATCCCACGATTGACAAAAGGGTCTTTCCTGGCAAAATTGTATAGGCAGAGATAAAAATGTCCACCAAATACCCGTGTGACTTGGAATAAAGTGTAAAAAATTCCATCTCACACGGCATTAAGTCTCAGGGCTTGGAAACATGAATACACGCATGCAGGAAAAAAAAATGGGTAGCGCCGTATACTGTATGGCAGCTCGCTTTCCCCAGGGAGAAAGCAGCCCGAATCTCTGTGAGGTTACCCTCATGGACTATATAAAATCTTATCCTTATCCTTATCCTAGAGTACACTCCCCTGTCGTATACACGCACTTCCGCTTAATCGACACGCCGTGGACGCGCAGTGACAACTCCTAGCACGCCGTGAGAGCGCAGTCAATCGCAGAATTTTCCTGCGATCCCACGGCGCTCTGAGAAATTTACAACGCCGCGGAAACGCCGTGAGGACGCAGCCCTAGTGTGACATTTACATTTAAACAACTCCACACAAAACGTATTTGCTATCCCCCTTCCCCTTCCCACGTTTGTGTGTTTTTAGAAAGAATATAGGAAGAACAGCAGCTTATCCCCCTTCGTGTGTACACGCAAGCACAAGACCAAGTGCGCACGGAAAAGATCCTGTAATCCATGTCAGAGTTCGGTGGGTTATAGAAACACGAAAGTACCCAGCATGCTTCCTCCGAAAGCGGCGTATGGCTGCCTTAATGGCGGGGTAAAAACGGTCATACACGTAAAATTCCACTCGTGCAAAAACACGAATGTACGTGGGAGTTTCAGCCCACGAACGCAGAAGAAGAAGAAGAAGAAGAAGATGGAGTTGTCTCCCTGCAAAAGCGTGAGCTATTTATAGTAGCTCGACGGTTTTGGTACGTTGGACGACAGCAAACCAGTGAGATGTGGAGTAGATGTAGCTGTTTGTGATGGGGTCTGGCTGCTGCTGTCTCCGTGTATGCCCTTGGGAACCATTGCGTACCTATGGCAGGTTTTTGGCTCACGTATTAAGTGTAGCCTATGCGTTGGTAAACTTTGTCTGTCTGTGCGTGCGTGCGTGCGTGCGTGCGTGCGTATGTATGTGTGTATGTCTGTAGAAACTGTAACATTTGAAGACGTCATATTACATTGACGTCACATTATGACGTACGAGGGTTAGACGTCAAGCGATGGAATTACTGAAAGTCTCGGTGATTGTTATTTTGAGCGGGCCGAGACTAGTTGGCAGTCGTGTCCATGTAAGTAGGCTACATGCAGACAGACAGATCTAGATCTAGTGTCTCGCTTTCTTGCACAGTTTCACCTATGCTCTTTCTGTGTGTGTGTGTGTGTGTGTGTGTGTGTGTGTGTGTGTGTGTGTGTGTGTGTGTGTGTGTGTGTGTGTGTGTGTGTACTGTGTTTGTGTATGTGTGACGGAGTGATTGAGTTTGTGTTACTGTTTGTCGATTTCTTACGTGAGCCTTGAAGGCTTCGCCTCTTGTTTTTAGGGCTATTAACTTAGCTCTTAAATCTCTACCCTGTTTGACTCTCTCCAAAGGTAATTGTTGTGCTTCGTGCTCTCGGTTACAATACTCTCCTCGCATATATCTTCAGGTTGATGTATATATTTTCAGATTTATTTCACACTGTGCTCCGGAGTGTTGTCTGGTCGCATCTATCTTCAGGTTGATGTATATATTTTCAGATTTATTTCACACTGTGCTCCGGAGTGTTGTCTGGTCGCATCTATCTTCAGGTTGATGTATATATTTTCAGATTTATTTCACACTGTGCTCCGGAGTGTTGTCTGGTCGCATCTATCTTCAGGTTGATGTATATATTTTCAGATTTATTTCACACTGTGCTCCGGAGTGTTGTCTGGTCGCATCTATCTTCAGGTTGATGTATATATTTTCAGATTGATTTCACATTGTGCTCAGGAGTGTTGTCTGGTCGCATCTATCTTCAGGTTGATGTATATATTTTCAGATTGATTTCACACTGTGCTGCGGAGTGTTGTCTGCTCGCATCTATCTTCAGACTGGTGTATATATTTTCAGATTGATTTCACACTGTGCTGCGGAGTGTTGTCTGCTCGCATCTATCTTCAGACTGGTGTATATATTTTCAGATTGATTTCACACTGTGCTGCGGAGTGTTGTCTGCTCGCATCTATCTTCAGACTGGTGTATATATTTTCAGATTTATTTCACACTGTGCTCCGGAGTGTTGTCTGGTCGCATCTATCTTCAGGTTGATGTATATATTTTCAGATTTATTTCACACTGTGCTCCGGAGTGTTGTCTGGTCGCATCTATCTTCAGGTTGATGTATATATTTTCAGATTGATTTCACATTGTGCTCAGGAGTGTTGTCTGGTCGCATCTATCTTCAGGTTGATGTATATATTTTCAGATTGATTTCACACTGTGCTCCGGAGTGTTGTCTGGTCGCATCTATCTTCAGACTGGTGTATATATTTTCAGATTGATTTCACACTGTGCTGCGGAGTGTTGTCTGCTCGCATCTATCTTCAGACTGGTGTATATATTTTCAGATTGATTTCACACTGTGCTGCGGAGTGTTGTCTGCTCGCATCTATCTTCAGACTGGTGTATATATTTTCAGATTTATTTCACACTGTGCTCCGGAGTGTTGTCTGGTCGCATCTATCTTCAGGTTGATGTATATATTTTCAGATTTATTTCACACTGTGCTCCGGAGTGTTGTCTGGTCGCATCTATCTTCAGGTTGATGTATATATTTTCAGATTGATTTCACATTGTGCTCAGGAGTGTTGTCTGGTCGCATCTATCTTCAGGTTGATGTATATATTTTCAGATTGATTTTACATTGTGCTCCGGAGTGTTGTTCGTGTGCGTCATCGTCCTGATCGGGTTTGGTCTCGTCGTCTCCATCGCTAACTTCTTGTTTGGCTTCAATAAGGTGAGATCTGTTCTCATTCGTCAGAATTGTATATGAGACAATGACAAAAGGCGACGTTTTCTTGTCAGTATGTCCTAAATGACATCACCAGTACATTTTCATTCTATCTAATCTGTTTTCGTTCTATTTTTTCTAAAAACATGCGTTAACAGTTGATTGTCAACTGGAATGGAAGAGCACAAAAAGTGTAACTTGATATGTAGTTTCTCTAGAAGGAAAACAATCTTCCACGTTCATGTCAATGTGTCCCATGCAACATACATTTGCCAAACAGCTATGTGTAAGTAGATTATTTGTTGGTGGTATAGAAAATACTGATCAACAATTAAAGTCAATTTTCACAATCATTGTCTACCTATTTCTTATTAGTTTATTCTTTTGGCAATGGTGAAAATTCAGCAATCGTGTGTCATTCGGGACAGTAGACATGACACCTGACATTTTTGTCACTGTCTCATATACGTTACTTGTAGTTTTGACCAATATACGACATGTTACACAGTCAGTGTTCTCTGAGACCGCGCTGTTCTCCGAGAGATATCTTTTGTACACGACGACCCCGACCCCCCCCCCCCCCACACACACACACCAAATAAATGCCACCCATAAATATGTTCAACACATTACTTCATATGTGATGTACATTCACATCAGCGTATGCATAAGCACATCACAAAGTGTCACGTGTGTAGATCAGAGGGTTTCATTTTTGTGATCTTTCAAAAAAGAAATCCAAATTCAGGGATCGATTCAACAGTAGGAGGTTAAGTTGTATTTAATTCATTGTATGAGATATTATTAATTGTTATTGTTTATTTGAATAAAAAAATTTGGAAAAAAAAAAAAAACAAACAGTGGGAGGGTTGACATTTGGTGGAGCCGATCTAAACCCTCCAGATTGGCTGTCATTGATTTCTTCAGGACACCGATGATATCGGGTGTTTCAGTATACTTGGACCTTCAGGTATCCCCAAAAGTAACAGTCTTGAAGGATTAAATCGTGTGAGAGTGGTTACTGCTCAATGTCGAATCGATCACCGAATTTGAATATGTTTTTCGAAATTGCACAAAAGTCAGAAAAATGTACCTACAAATTGGAAATGGGATGATTTGATATGACTGTGCATAAGCAGTTGTTTATGTACACCAAATGGGAAATAATTCCCACAAGATATGTAGAAGTTATTAGCATTTTTACGGGCGGCATTTGTTGGGGTCACCCTATACCTTCGATTCAACTGCGGTTTGCCTAACATATACATTTAATTCAAACTTTCGTTGACATATGCACATGTGAATTTAGTGAAATCTGATCGCTAGGTTTGATGAATTAATAGACGAATTCTAAAAATAACTGCCGGGAAACCTATGCTCCAGTCCACGGATTTCAGACACACCAGTCGCTATTGATTAACCCCTGGAATGTTTGTGACAGGTTTTGGCAAGGGTGTTCACCCATCCACAACCTATACGAATCCGACAGAGTTATTTCCGAAAATCGTCTATTGAATGCTTAGTTCTTTGATTGCTTGATGCATCTATTTACTGATGAATACTTGTGGTGCAATATTTCAGATTCTGATTATGGTATATTCGGCTCTCTCTGCTCTCCTATTTAGTGTGGTAAGTCAATGAACGAAAATACTACTCGTCACAAGAAACTCAACCTTTGTGATGTTACATTTTGTTTAGACAATACTTGACTGAATGAGTTGTCGAGAACCGGAGCGGACAGTGCGTGTGTGTGTGTGTGTGTGTGTGTGTGTGTGTGTGTGTGTGTGTGTGTGTGTGTGTGTTTGTGTATGTGTGATAGTGTGTGTGTGTATGTGTGCGTGCGTGTGCGTGTGTGTGTGTGTTTTGTGTGTGTGTGTGTGTGAATATGTGCGTGCGTGCGTGTTTGTCTGTTTATGCATGCATGTGTACGTGTATATGTCACCGTGTTTGCGTGCGCGCGCGTGCTTGTCTGCGTACATCTCAGGCTGTCTATCATCTGTTGTTGTGTGACTTGATGGTACACTACATTATAACTCGTACCTCTGTGTGTTTTTGGCCACAGTTTCGATTCTTGAATAAATAAAAAAAAAAAGATAGACTGCTAAAGTTAAAAAAATGAGTCGACGTAGCCTACCTGTGAATGTCATTTGTAAAAAAAAATCAATCATGGTAAGTCATTGGAACGTTTAATAATGACAAAACAATATCGTTAAAATCAGAAATAAAACATATATTTAAGCGTTTTATTTTGTCATAATTTAACGTCCCAATAACTTTCCATTTTTGTTTTTGTTTTAATTCTATTTGTTGTAACGTTAGCAGACTATCTATTTTAGGATGTGTGAATCAGTGTAATGTTTTGTTTTTGTTTTAATTCTATTTGTTGTAACGTTAGCAGACTATCGTATTTTAGGATGTGTGAATCAATGTAATGTTTTGTTTTTGTTTTAATTCTATTTGTTGTAACGTTAGCAGACTATCGTATTTTAGGATGTGTGAATCAATGTAATGTTTTGTTTTTGTTTTAATTCTATTTGTTTAAACATTAGCAGACTAACTATTTTAGGATGTGTGAATCAATGTAATGTTTTGTTTTTGTTTTAATTCTATTTGTTGTAACGTTAGCAGACTATCTATTTTAGGATGTGTGAATCAATGTAATGTTTTGTTTTTGTTTTAATTCTATTTGTTGTAATGTTAGCAGACTATCTATGTTAGGATGTGTGAATCAATGTAATGGTGTTTTTTTTCATTAATCAAACGTTTCAATAACTTAACTTTCTTGTTTGCCGTGTCTCTGTTTGTGTTGCTGCCTTGTCATCTTCATGTCATTTATGCGTAAGTGTATATATATGAGTGTGCTTGAGTTGTTAATGCGAAAGAATGTGCATGAGTGCGCCTTGAGTCGCCTTGTGGTGAGATATGTGCGCGTTATAAAGGCTCGTGTAATTATTATTGTGAGTTATTTCTAATATGCTGACTGTTAGCAAATGATAACAAGACATGTCGAGAAAAAAGATATCAAGCATGAGCCTTTGTGAGACATGTCTGTTATCATTTGCTAAAAGTCAGCATATTAGAAATAACGGTTTTATTACCGTTTAATTCGACCAAAAGAAATTTCGAAGCGACCCCGCGAATTAGACAGAACAGCCACAATGGGAACTTGAGGGCTTCTACCTGATTATGCCTGTCAGTCAAAGAATTCTCGTGACCTGAGTCAGCCAATCAGAGTAACACACCTGACGTGATGAATATTCACAGGTCAAATGCCTTTGACACACAACAATCTCACAAGATAAACCATGTTGAACATGCGTTTCGGTTTCTTCGCTTTTTCTCGTTGAACAGAGAGCGACAGATTTAGAACCGACTCCAGACGGATAGGAAATGACGTGAAGATACATTTGATGTAAAGCGAGTGGCGCAATTTCACTTGATTTTTGCGAACTTTGATCATTTAGATTTCAAGTGAGCGGTCGGCATTGCACACTCAGACGATGGGCGGTGCCTTGCTGTTCCGTAACGCACCCACCGACAAAACTCGCTTTTCGGTATTTTTTAGATAAAGAGAGTATTATCTGACAGCATTTGAAGTGTCATTCTTTAGAATAAATCACGCTGATATTTTTGAATTACATTTTTACTTTGTCTTGTTAATTTTTAGCGTGATAAACAAAAAGGGTCCCTGTCTGAACGTTATAACATTTAGAGGGTCATCTAGAACCCGTCCTGATTGGTCAAAAAGCCATATGGGGCACTGAATTGGTAATATTATTGTTTCTTGATTGTACAGTTTCTGGTTTACGACACGCAGCTGATTCTGGGAGGGAGGCGGGAACAGCTATCCGAGGAGGAGTACGTCCTGGCAGCCATGAACCTGTATGTCGACATCATGTACCTCTTCCTGGACATGCTCAGGCTCGTTGGATTCGCAATGGGAAACAATTAAGATAATTAAAACATGAATTTTGATCATTCAAACAGGAATTGAGATGATTGAGTCGGCCTGTTGTTGTTTTCACCTTATGTCGATGTACATTTACTGAACATGTACGATATGAATAAACATTGTTTAAACCAATTGAGATGATTAAAACAGGATTTGAGATCATTGTAGCAGGATTGAGATAATTAAAAACAGAAATTTATGTCAGTAAAACAAACCGGAATTTAGACAATTGAACAAGGATAGAATTTAGAGAGAATTCAAAAAGGAATTTGAATAATCAAATTGCTCCTGCGTAAGTTGTATGTCGTCATCTACTGTTGAAGGATACTTTAGCTAGCTATTCAGCTGTTTTTGTCTAACATTAAGACTAGAAATAAAAGAAAAGAAAACTTGACATGGGCATTGCTCTCGTGGATCATGGAATGATTGTGCTTCGAACTACTGTTGAAGGTTGCATGCTTTCAACAAAAAAGATGTGCTTCTTTGAAACTCTCTGTCTCTCTTTCTCCAACAGACTTCCAGATCTATAACACGATCATATGTGTTCTCTGTTTGCATGTCTGTCCAGTGTCCTGTCCCCCCATAAAGCATATCAACTCTACCTGTCCCAAGATAGGCTAATTGGTTCCAAGAGGACGTTAAAACTAATTATCATCATCTCTTTCTCATTGTCTGTCTCTGTCTGTGAGGTCTGTCTGTTTCACACACACACACACCCACACACACACACACACACACACACACACACGCACACACACGCACACACACACACACACACACACACGCGTGCGCGCTCGCGAGTACACACCCACACACACACGCACGCACGCACGCACACACGCACTCTTGCACGCGCGCGCGCACGTACACAATCAATCAATTAATCAACCAATCAATCTTTTTCGATCCTTCGTTCTTTCTTCCTTTCCAATTTGTTCTATTAAGAATTCAGTCGAGGCAGGTTTCCGGATTTCGTAAGTTCGCAAGCCCATGGAAAATAAAGATAATACAGTATCTTACACCAAAGCAGACGCATGGTTCAGCAAAATCAACGGATATCAACTATTGCGTTCACTTTAGCAATAAACCTCCCAGTCAGAGGGGAACAACTCTTGGTCCGTGAGCATTTTTGTTAATGGCCCACTCCGCCTCGTGAAAACAGTTCGCCCCATAGCCTCAGATCTGGTCAGGCTTGTATATGGTACAAGACCATCCCTCCACTTGGTCATACCAAAACTGAGCAGCCTGGGTACTCCTTGTGGACAGTTGTCATTTTGTTTGAAGAATTCATTTTGTTCAAGGCACTTACTGGTGTCTCTTGGGGAAATTCATTCATCAAAAAGTTTGAAAATCACCTCGGCAAGCAGTCAGGGTGTTGAGTTTTGGTACGAGTCCAAGTGGAGGGGTGGTCTTATCCCATGTGAAAGCCTAACCCCATCTGAGACGAGAAATGCAATTAAAAAAAAAAAGAAGATAGCTCGCTACAGGAGGTGACGCGAGCAGGTCTAAATCATTGTGCTGCATTCAGCAGGTCGGCATTAAATTTTGTGTAGGACAGGTCATGCGAAGAGCAAAACATCGCAACGTTTCCACACTCCAGATATTATTATTCACGAGGTACGTTATAAGCTTAAGAGGACCATGGCATGTCGTGTTGTGGGTATAATTGTTTAGCCTCGGTGACCTAAATCACTAAAGCACACTCGAACCTGTCTATAACGACCGACCAAGGAACCGAGAGTCTCTCTCGAAAGTGATTGTAACAGACAGGTGATTGCTATTCATAGTGTACGCTGTACGTGAACTAAAAAGGACACGGCACGTCGTGATGTGGGTATACTTGTTTCGCCTAAGTGACCTGAATCACTAAAGTACACCTGTCTCGCACGACCACTGAAGGAACTGACCACAGTGGTCATAACACACGGGTGATTGCTATAATACAGAGAGATGAATTATGTTGGGTTTTTTTTTAAATGAAACAAGTCGCGTAAGGCGAAAATACAACATTTAGTCAAGTAGCTGTCGAACTCACAGAATGAAACTAAACGCAATGCTACGCAGCAATACTCGTAGCATCGTCAGTCCACCGCTCATGGCAAAGGCAGTGAAATTGACAAGAAGAGCGGGGTAGTAGTTGCGCTGAGAAGGATAGCACGCTTTTCTGTACCTCTCTTCGTTTTAACTTTCTGAGCGTGTTTTTAATACAAACATATCATATCTATATGTTTTTGGAATCAGGAACCAACAAGGAATAAGATGAAAGTGTTTTTAAATTGATTTCGAAAATTTAATTTTGATCATAAGTTTTATATTTTAATTTTCAGAGCTTGTTTTTAATCCAAATATAACATATTTATATGTTTTTGGAATCAGAAATGGATGGAGAATAAGATGAACGTAAAGTTGGATCGTTTTATAATTTTTTTTTTTTTACAATTTTCAGATTTTTAATGACCAAAGTTATTAATTAATTTTTAAGCCACCAAGCTGAAATGCAATACCGAAGTCCGCGCTTCGTCGGAGATTACTTGACCAAAATGTCAACCAATTTGGTTGAAAAATGAGAGCGTGACAGTGCCGCCTCAACTTTCACGAAAAGCCGGATATGACGTCATCAAAGACATTTATCAAAAAAATGAAAAAAACGTCTGAGGATATCATACCCAGGAACTCTCATGTCAAATTTCATAAAGATCGGTCCAGTCGTTTGGTCTGAATCGCTCTACACACACAGACAGACAGACAGACACACACACACACACACACGCACACATACACCACGACCCTCGTCTCGATTCCCCCCTCTACGTTAAAACATTTGGTCAGATCTGACGGTTTAAGTCAACCACGAAAATAGATCTAAAACGCGCGTGGTTAAGCTTTTCAATGGCGTTTTTGAAGCCTGCAAATGTTGTGTTTACAAATCGCTTCGGGGGTACCCTACATGGAACAAAATAAATGCAAGAAAGACTCAAATATTGCCCTTTTTCATTCAAGTGTAGATTAGAGAGTATCAAATGAATGCAGTATACCCTAGGTCAGAATAGAGAGCAGGCATTGCTCTTTCCAACGATGAATAATTTGGCACTGTACATAATGTTTAGGAACTGCCCCCGAAGTGATTTTTCAACAAACCCGTCGGAAAAGACACCCTGTTTTGGCCGTAAAAAAGCGACAAAATGGGGTAAATTTCTAACCTTTGACGTGTGTTTGAAGCAGTACACCCCAGCGATGCCATTGATTTAAAACCTCAAACATTATATTTCCTGAAAATTCAATTCATGAACGATTTTTCAGTGTGCAATAAAAGCCAAATATTTGCTTCGTTTCTTTGCTGTGAAAATAAAAAGATCTGCGGTGACATCGTGACGTCTTTTTGGAAATGGCCTAATTTTCTCTGAATCGTTCTACACACACACACACACACACACACACACACACACACACACACACACACACACACACACTGACATACACATACACACACACACACACACACACACACATACACACACACACCACCACCACCATCGTCTCGATTCCCCGTCAATGTTAAAATATTTAGTCCAAACTTGACTAAATGTAAAAAATATGCGTACAAGGGGGTTACACACCAAAGTCTGGTTGGCAGTTACTTCTAATCTGTGTTTTTCTTCTTTCTTTCTAATTTTTAGAGATTTACTGACTAGAGAGAAAACAAGGCTTTAACGTTGAGACACGTCGTTTCAACTTCTAGCTGTATTCTACGAAACGTGCACCCATTCGCTGTGAGAAATCCTTCTCGCCATCTCATATTTCCTTCTACGGTTTCAGTGTCTTGGTGTCACCGAGTCGTGACAGCATGTTGTGCAATGGTGAATGTTCACCGGTAAAGGCCTTTTGAAGGAAGATCCGGTGCACGCTTTGCATCGTATCCCACGATCTATTTATTCTGTCGCGATATAACCTTGAATGGTTGAAAACGACGTTAAACACCAAATAAAGAAAGAAAGAATCTATTTATTAAAGCAGGGCCGGACCCAGGGGCGGGGGGGGGGGGGGGGGTCCGGAACCCCACCCCTGGAAAAAGCATGTACCTTGCTTTGAGTGGGGTTTTTTGTTTGGTTTTTTTAAATAAATTTTGTGTGTGTCTCTAACAAATTTTATTCAATGTGAAATCCGATGAGAAAAAGGTACCCCCCCCTCCCCCAACTCACACTGACAGGCCTTAACCCTCAAAACAAGGCCCAGAATGCACCAGATTGCACAGATTTTAACCGTTTTTCAAAAATTTTCCGGGGGAGCATGCCCCCGGACCCCCCTAGTTCGCGCGCCTGCTTTGCAGGCGCGCGCTTGTGGCTTCGCCACTTCGCTGATTTGCCCCCCCAAAAAAGGAGGAACCCCCCCCCCCCCCTTACAACTCATTTGGTCCGGCCCTGTAAAGGGACACTTCATCACGTTTCTTCTTCTTCTACGTTCATGGGCTGAAACTCCCTCGTTCACTCATGTTTTTGCACGAGTGGATTTTCACGTATATGACCGTTTTTACCCCGCCATTCAGGCTGTCAAACGCCGCTTTTGGGGGAAGCATGCTGAGTAAATTCGTGTTTCTATAACCCACCGTACCGAACTCTGACATGGACTACAGGATCTTTTCTTTGCGCACTTGGTCTTGTGCTGGCGTGTACACACGAAGGGGGATAAGGCACTGGCAGGTGTGCACATAAGTTGACCTGGGAGGTCGGAACAATCTCCACCCTTAACACACCAGGCGGCCGGGATATAAACTCACGACCTTCTGATTAGGAGGCCGATGTCTTATCCACTAGGCTACTGCGCCCGTCTGACAGCCCTTCACGTTTAAATAGGGATATGTTGGACAACAAAATCTGTCTCTAATCGCCCCAAGAGTTATACAGTTCGGGTTGGGGTTGTAATTATATGTCACCACACACCAGGATGACCTACAAATATGTGTTTGAGCGTCTGGGTTTTAGTGGTGTTTTGAGACTTGGTTAAAACAGGAATTCCTTTTTCATCGTGACATTAATAATATATGAGACAGAATACAGAATACAGTTTAATGTAATGCTCACAGTTGAGAACTCGTTTTCACTTGCCCAGTTTTCACTCCATTCACTCCAGCCAAGCACATCCAACACACGCAGTTATAAAATATGGCATTTAGGATTATCCTTCACACATAATTATAGCCTAGTGAAAACATAACAGTACTAAGCACGATGGCGGACTGAGTCAAAATACTTGGTGTTTCGAGACTTCTGCTGCTTTTGATTTCCGTCCTACCTTTCGCTCCTGAGTGGAAGCTGCATTTCACAAGCTGTTGATAGAGGTATAGAATTGAACTCGCCTGAAGAGCAACAGAGTTCGGTTTGAGGGGGATGAACAGATGACACCACACTCGAAGGATACCTTAGAATCAGCGTTTGGACGAGGTTCTGAAGTTCAAATCTGAATGCGGTGTCGGGTAGTCTTTCGAGACGGTATAATTATATTCTCCAATGAAAGTGTGTTTGTTTTCGCTGTGTAATGCGATTTAGACCCGTAAACCATGGAATCTGCATGCACCTGATAGGTAACAGATTCAGATTCGAATTCCTGAATCCAACGGTTTTTGTTTGTGCACCAAATGTCGTATTTAAGAGTCCTATGCGTGCCATTGCGGTACACCAATGACGACAGTGGAGCATTTCCCGCAGGACTGTCCAATCCACCAAAACCTGAGAGCAGCAATCTGGCCTGCTGACACACCAGTGAGGGACAAGCTCTACGGCCCTGTGGAGACCCTTCGTTGGACAGCAGCATTTGTCAGGAGGACCGGAGTGCCTATCTGAGCGAACGCAGAAGAAAAAGAAGCAGTTTGCATCGACGAATGAGTACCCATCGGGACTGAATAAAATATGACGACGAACAGAAGTCGGGACTCCCTTTTTAGAAGAGTTTGGTAAAGAAAGTCGCTCGCCGATTAAGTTCAATTTAATTAATAAGCATAGCGAGCATATTCGAGCGAATCATTGCAGATGGTTCTAAATTACATCACAGCGAATGTCCTGTGAACTTGTTACGGTCAAATTTACCTGAAACGTTCTCAAAATGACTGGTTAGATAGTACGCCTTTAAGGCATCAGTGTGCCTCCATAGATCTATTCAGGCTTTTATCTGTGATAAGGGCTTCCTGTATCTGGGATTGTCGTGTAAATGTAGGCATGGCAGACTTGTAGAGCGTTTGTGTAAGTAGCGTTTAGCGTCAAAAGATGAAAGATGCCAAGAGTTGTGTTAATTATGCAGGCTGGTTGTCTGAGTATTTTCCAGTGGAGTCTGGAATCCGTCAGGGATGTCCATTCTCACCTTTAGCCTTTGTTTTGGCAATTGAGTTAGTAGCCATTAAGATTAGGCAGAATAAGAATGTTAAAGGTATTTCGAATCTGAATTGTTTAAATGATAGGTTTTGGGATGATATGTTACACATTGCTTTGTATGCTGACGATGTAACGTTATTTTTGAAAAGTGAAACGGATTTAAAACATGCCTTATTAATTTTTGACTCTTTTATTACGTTTCCGGATTAAAGTTGAATTTGTCGAAATGTGAAGCCATGTGGCCAGGAAGTCAGAAACATTGTCAAGACACCTTTTATAATTTCAATTGGAAGAAAACATTAAAGATTTTGGGAATTTATTTTTGTAATGACATATCAGCCTCTGACGTTGAGGAAAATTGAACAGAGCGAATGACGTCTGTTAAGCGCTTGATTTCGGCAAGGGAGAAAAGAAATTTGAGTATCATGGGTAAAATTATTGTTTAAAAACGTTTTTGATTTCCCAATTTGTTTATTTTATGCAGGCATTTGTGATACCTGATAAAGTATTATGTAGCAGAAGTTAATAGACAGTTGTTTAGAATTTTGTGGAAAAAGAAAGAAAATAATAAAAAGGCATTTGAAAAGGTTAAAAGGATAATATTGTGTAGTGATGTCGAAAATGGTGGTTTAAATATGATTGATTTGAAACACATGCAGGCATCCTTTTTATTACTATGGGCTGTCAGACTGACATCCCCCAAAGTCACGGATAAGTGGAAATGTGTTCCAAAGTCAGTGTTTTCAATGTACGGCTCAAATTGTGAATGTTTTCATTCAAATGTTTATTTTCGGAGACTAAAGGGGAGTGAACTTGTCAAATCCAAATTTTGGAAAATTGTTTTGAAAACCTGGCTTGATAACAACGTAGGCTTATGTATTGATGATAATTTATTTAATCCGCTTTTATGGAATAACCAATGTTTTGCTTATGCCGGAAATGTACTATTTTAAAGATTGGGCGAGAAAGGGTCCTAATAGTGTACATGATGTTTTATACAGAAACCAATTTGTTTCCTATCAGTTCATTTGTGATGTTTTAGGAAAATCCCCACGAAGAATTTTGGAATATAACATGGTTCGTGCTGTTGTTCTGAATGTAATGAATAAGACGATGTACGGAAAGAAAGAAATTGATTTGATGGATATCCCCTCATATCGTGATAAGAAAGTACACAGCGCACAACAGTTTAGAAAAGAATTAGTAAGTATGAAAGTTGTTGAACCGTGTGCAATTGGCTTTTGGAGGAGGAAATTTAATTATGAAATTGTCGTATTGATAGAAAGATTGGCTGATTAGTTTTGAATCGGTTAAAGAGACAAGGTTGCGTGTATTACAATGGAAATTACTTCACAATATTTATCCCACAAACATTATGTTATGTAAAATGAAAGTTGTGGAGGACAATGTCTGTTCATATTGTAGTAATAGCGTTGATTATATAGAACACTTTTTTTTCTTTTGCCCAGTGGTGATTGAGTTTTGGAAACAGATAGAATTTTGTATTTGGGTACATCTGGATAAACAAATAGAGTTAAGAGTGCACGAAATTATGTTTGGTGTTAAAAATCGAAAAATGCAAGCAACTCTGTTGAAAGAATTGGATATCCCAAATGGATATATATACATCCATTAACAAATAACTAGATAAATGTAAAAATAAATAAACGAATAAACGAATGAATGAACAAATAAATTAATAAATAAATAAATAAATAAATAAATAAATAAAGGAATCAAAATTTAAAAAATCCCAACTGCACCTGTGTTAGTCTCAAATTTCGAGACAGACACACTCAACTTTTTCTCCAAAAGACAGGCACTCACCCGTTTGATGCTATTAATGTACCCGTATATAAGGAAAGGGCGTGATGCACGGTGGTGCACACACACGCTGCACCAGCGCTCCCAAGCCTACCCACCCACGGATGAATGTACACCCCACTGTGGGAACACCACATACCTGATCATTTTAGTGGGTAGGGTTGGCTCAAGGTTGTTAGCTGTTTCTTTTCTGGGGAGAAATTGCCTGAAAAGAATCTTCAGCATTTTGATTTCGTTGGCAGAGAAGGGTGTTTAGCTGTTTTAAATTTTTTATTTTGTTTTTTGGAAGAAATATTGACTGGGAGATCAGCAGGGAGATTATCGGCGTCTTTTTCGTTAGCAGCAGAAGGTGCTTAGCTGCCGTTTTTCCCTTTTTTTCTGGGGAAAAATGGACTGAAAGAACAGTGACAAAATTGTACGCGTCTTTTTCGTGAGAAGTTGACTGCCTTTGGCTGTTGATGTTGGCGGGGTGGGTGTGTTTTTCTTGAGAGAAAGTGGCTGAAAAAGAAACAGTGGTAAAGATTTCGAAAGTTGTTTTTTTTTCGTGGAAAAGTGTTTTTATTTTTTTAAAACTTTTTTTTTGGAGAGAAAGTGACCAAAAGAAGTGTGTACAGATCTGGACGGTCTTTATTGATCTTCATTTTCGCGTGAAGGTGTCATCCTTGTATTTTGGCGGGTATATTTAGTGTGTGCTTTCTTTCCACCGCCATCTTCCTCTCTTGGGGACTTCAACTTCAAGGTAAGCTATTATTTTTTAATTTAAAGTACAATTTCAAATAGACTGCACTTACTTATTTTAAGTCAAGAACCAAATACACGACTGGTAAAATAATGAAACGTCTTTGGTTCTGAATAGTGAAGGTCTTGTCTTTTTTTTATTACATTTAGTCAAGTTTTGACTAAATGTTTTAACGTAGAGGGGGGAATCGAGACGAGGGTGTGGTGTATGTGTGTGTGTGTGTGTGTGTGTGTGTGTGTGTGTGTGTGTGTGTGTGTGTGTGTGTGTGTGTGTGTGCGTGTGTGTGTGCGTGTGTGTCTGTCTGTCTGTGCGTGTGTGTGTGTGTGTAGAGCGATTCAGACTAAACTACTGGACCAATCTTTATGAAAGTTTACATGAGAGTTCCTGGGAATGATATCCCCTGATGGTTTTTTCAATTTTTCGATAAATGTCTTTGATGACGTCATATCCGGCTTTTTGCAAAAGTTGAGGCGGCACTGTCACACCCTCATTTTTTAATCAAATTGATTGAAATTTTGGCCAAGCAATCTTCGACGAAGGCCGGACTTCGGTATTGCATTCCAGCTTGGTGGCTTAAAAGTTAATTAATGACTTTGGTCATTAAAAATCTGAAAATTGTAAAAAAAAAATTTCATAAAACGATCCAAATTTACGTTCATCTTATTCTTCATCATTTCCTGTTTCCAAAAACATATAAATATGTTATATTTGGATTAAAAACAAGCTCTGAAAATTAAAAATATAAAAATTATGATCAAAATTACATTTTCGAAATCAATTTAAAAACACTTTCATCTTATTTCTTGTCGGTTCCTGATTCCAAAAACATATATATATATGATCTGTTTGGATTAAAAACACGCTCAGAAAGTTAAAACGAAGAGAGGTACAGAAAAGCGTGCTATCCTTCTCAGCGCAACTACTACCCCGCTATTCTTGTCAATTTTACTGCCTTTGCCACGAGCGGTGGACTGACGATGCTACGAGTATACGGTCTTGCTGAAAAATTGCATTGCGTTCAGTTTCATTCTCTGAGTTCGACAGCTTGACTAAATGTTGTATTTTCGCCTTACGCGACTTGTTGAACATTTTATAAAGCTTATCATTAATGGTCAATTTTCAGAAATAACTCCGTCGGGTTTGTATGGGGTGTGAAAGAGTGAATACCCTTGCTTTTTCCTCGGACAAATAAAGTCACACGTGCTCCTATCCACGTGTTTCCGACACACCCCTCGCTAGTGATTAGCACCTCCAATTTCTGTCCGAGTAAAAATCCAGGGTATTCACTCTTTCACAACCCATACACACTCGACAAAATTATTTTCGGAATTTGTCTTTTGGGCGAAGTCGACTTCACGAAGACTACTTCACAAAGCTGGCTGCCCAAAGCTTCAGCACTGACATTTCGGTAAAAGTCGACTTCAGGAAGACCACTTCACAAAGCTGGCTGCCCAAAACTTTAGCACTGACATTTCGGTAAAAGTCGACTTCACGAAGACTACTTCACAAAGCTGGCTGCCCAAAGCTTCAGCACTGACATTTCGGTAAAAGTCGACTTCAGGAAGACCACTTCACAAAGCTGGCTGCCCAAAACTTTAGCACTGACATTTCGGTAAAAGTCGACTTCGGGCTCAATTAACGACAGCCTTTAACTTTATTGTTACTTGTTGGTTATTGTTTTTGTGTGTTTGGTTGGTTGGTTGGTTTGCTGGTGTTGTGTTATTGTTGTTGTTGGTTTAAAGGCACAGTAAGCCTCCCGTAAACCATCACAGATACTGTCAGGCTTTTACACACAGTACAAACACCCTTTCATTTAAACACTCACCGCTTGTGAACATCCTTGGTGCCCTCCGTAAAGAGCGAGCAATTTTCAAAGAATTTATTTTTGAGTGGTTTTTCTTACCCCTGAGCCATCGTGAACCCATGTGATCCAGTTTCCTTTTTTTCACAATGTAGTCGTCAGTTTGTGATTTCAATGCGACTCGCTGTAAGCTTATCTGCAACAGCACGTTATTGTGTACCTCTGAATCTAAAACGCAACAAACGGCTGCGAACTAGAGCGGTGGCGGTTAACGGTTCAGAGGAACTGGCGCTGGGTAGAACCGTCGTTTGCTACGAGAAAGACGTTTTGCGTGACACGTTTCCGGGTTTTTCTTTTGTTAAACTTCCAAAACTTCGAATTGTACTGATCTTGTCTTGATGAAAAAAGAGTTCTTTTTGTGATTGAAGAATGTTTGTGTAACAAGCTGTCAATTCATTATTTAGATTTTAAAAGTTAGGTCTAGCTCCAAAACGAGGCGCCTGACTGTCCGTTCGCATAGTAAACGAAAATAAATTCTTTGAAAATGTCTCACTCTCGACAGAAAGCAGCCAGGATGTTCCCGCTCGGTGAGCGTTCAAATGGAAGTATGTTTGCACTGTATGTAGAGGCTGGGGGAGCTCAGAGATGGTTTACGGGATCGGCTTAATTACTGTGCCTTTAAACAATGTATTCATAAAATAAGAGATAACCATGCCATGTTTTTGGATCGTTTAAAAAATAAATAATTTTAATGACAAGTTTCCAATTTTTAATGTCCAAATTCCTTAATTAATTTTTTACCCACCAACCTGAAATGCAATACCAAAGTCCGGCCTTCGTCAAAGATTGCTTTGCCAAAATTTTAATCAATTTGATTGAAAAATGAGGGTGTGACAGTGCCGCCTCAAGTATTACAAAAAAGCCGGATATGACGTCATCAAAGGTATTTATCGAGAAAAAAAAAACACGTCCGGGGATATCATTCTCAGGAACTCTCATGTCAAATTTTATACAGATCAGTAGAGTAGTTTAGCCTGAATCGCTCTACACACGCACACACACACACACACACACACACACACACACATACACACACACACACACCACGACCCTCGTCTCCATTCCCCGTCTATGTTAAAACATTGAGTCAAAACTTGACTAAATGTAAAAACGGATATACATAAATAAAAGCAATAAATAACAAGTCGCGTCAGGCGAAAATACAACATTTAGTCAAGCTCAGTCGAACTCACAGAATGAAACTGAACGCATTGCATTTTTTCCGCAAGACCGTACACTCGTAGCATCGTCTGTTCACCGCTCGTGGCAAAGGCAGTGAAATTAACAATCCAGAAAAGCGCGGTAGCTGTTGCGCTGAGGAGGATAGTACGCTTTTCTATATCTCTATTCTTTTAACTCTTTAACGTGTTTTTAATCCAAACATATCATATCTATATGTTCTTGGAATCGGGAACGGACAAGGAATAAGATGAAATTGTTTTTAAATCGATTTTGGAAATTTAATTTTAATCATAATTTTTATATTTTTAATTTTCAGAGCTTGTTTTTAATCCGAATATAACATAATTATATGTTTTTGGAATCAGACAATAATGAAGAATACGATAAACGTAATTTTGGATCGTTTTATAAAAAAAATAATGACCAAAGTCATTAATTAAATTTTAAGCCTCCAAGCTGAAATGCAATACCAAAGTCCGGCCTTCGACGAAGATTGCTTTGCCAAAATTTCAATCAATTTTTATTGAAAAATGAGGGTGTGACAGTGCCGCATCAACTTTTACAAAATGCCGGATATGACCCTCGTTTCGATTCCCCCTCTATGTTAAAACATTTAGTCAAAACTTGACTAAATGTAAAAACAGAATAAGACTAACAATGTACAAATTAACACACACACACACACACACACACACATACGCACGTACGCACACACACACACACATACACACAAACTTACACACACACACACACACACACACACACACACACACACACACACACACACACACACACACACACACACACGCACCCACGTACGAACACACATACACACACACACACACACACACACACACATACACACACACACACACACACACACACACACACACACACACACACACACACACACATATTAATAATATAGTTATTGTAGAAACAGTATTTCAAGTGGAAAAAAGTTCAAGAAAGTTTTTTTTCTTTTTTAGCAGTCTGCAACGGGGATTAAACAATAAAAACAACAAAGGTTCCCTAATATGGACCACTTTTTGTTTCATG
Organism: Littorina saxatilis; assembly: GCF_037325665.1. NCBI lineage: Eukaryota > Metazoa > Mollusca > Gastropoda > Littorinimorpha > Littorinidae > Littorina > Littorina saxatilis. Next base: position 30,724,596 of record NC_090258.1, read on the forward strand.
CTGATACGTGTAACTAGCTAGTTTTCTATCGAACAAGTTTCATTTACGGAGGGCACCTAGGCCAAAGCCCTAAACACTAGGCTCCTGTGACGCGTCTTACGCTTGACTGTTCCTCGGAGTTTCTGTATAATTGTAGAATAACTCCCTAGAAAAAAATCCGCAAGGAGTTAGAAAAGAGTTTCCATGATGCATCCTTCGGCAAAACAAAAATGTATGTTGGTTTAGGGTAACGTGATCAAAAAAGATAGGATCGGTAGGTCGGCTTTTTACATTTAGTCAAGTTTTGACTAAATGTTTTAACGTAGAGGGGGAATCGAGACGAGGGTCATGGTGTATGTGTGTGTGTGTGTCTGTCTGTCTGTCTGTCTGTCTGTCTGTGCGTGTGTGTGTGTAGAGCGATTCAGACCAAACTACTGGACCAATCTTTATGAAATTTGACATGAGAGTTCCTGGGAATGATATCCCCGGAGTTTTTTTTCTTTTTTTCGATAAATACCTTTGATGACGTCATATCCGGCTTTTTGTAAAAGTTGAGGCGGCACTGTCACACCCTCATTTTTCAATCAAATTGATTGAAATTTTGGCTAGGCAATTTTCGACAAAGGCCGGACTTTGTTATTGCATTTCAGCTTGGTGGCTTAAAAATTAATTAATGACTTTGGTCATTACAAATCTGAAAATTGTAAAAACAATTTTTTTTTATAAAACGATCCAAATTTACGTTTATCTTATTGTTCATCATTTTCTGATTCCAAAAACATAGACATATGTTATATTTGGATTAAAAACAAGCTCTGAAAATTAAGAATATAAAAATTAGGATCAAAATTAAATTTTCGAAATCAATTTAAAAACACTTTCATCTTATTCCTTGTCGGTTCCTGATTCCCAAAACATATAGATATGATATGTTTAGATTAAAAACACGCTCAGAAAGTTAAAAAGAATAGAGATAAAGAAAAGCGTGCTATCCTTCTCAGCGCAACTACTACCCCGCTCTTCTTGTCAGTTTCACTGCCTTTGCATCGAGCGGTGGACTGACGATGCTACGAGTATACGCTCTTGCTGTAAAAATGCAGTGAGTTCAGTTTCATTCTGTTAGTTCGACAGCTTGACTAAATGTTGTAATTTCGCCTTAGGCGACTTGTTTTATTTTGTATTTAAATTAAAAAAAAAAGTTTAGTCGATATTTAAAGGAGGTTACTTCCCTTACTCTCGGTATGGTTCGCAAAATGTGCCGGCAGTTTCTTTTTATTGAGAAATGAAAAAAAGTTTCAGGGTCGGAGGGAAAAAAATAGGGTCGGTCGGGTTACTCTAAACCGACAAATATTTTTATAAGGCCTTATATAAAAATAAGTTCAAGTGAAAAGGAAGCGGTAAAACTACAATTAACCTTTGTAACCTCGGAGTCCTCCCGCCTACCGAACGTTTACCTTTTCTACTCAATGACTTGCATCAGAACACAAAGAACCCCTTTCGCGTCAATTCAGCGACGACCGACAGTCCGTGTTGCAGTCCAAACATCTCTTGTCATCCATGACTTGGGTGTGGCCACTTTTCTCAACTTTTCTCAAGCTGTCTCGACGTACAGAGATTAGTACATAACTCGTATAAACCCACCTTTTAAAAAAATACCTTAAAGAGAGAGAGACAAAAAAATCAAGAGGCGAAGCATTCAAGGCTCCCGTGAGAAATCGACAAACAGTAACACAAACTCAATCACTCCGTCACACACACACACACACACACACACACACACACACACACACACACACACACACACACACACACACACACACACACACACCCACCCACACACACACACACACACACACACAGAGTTAAAACTAACGCATCATATCTACTCCATTTATAGTTTTCAAAAAAAGGCAAACGAAATCGACAAACAGTAACACAAACTCAATCACTCCGTCACACACAGACACACACACCCACACACACCTACACACACCCACACACACCTACACACACACACACACACACACACACACACACACACACACACAGAGTTAAAACTAACGCATCATATCTACTCCATTTATACTTTTCAAAAAAAGGCAAACAGATAAAATGACTGTGTATTTGTTGTTGGTGTAGTTGTCCCTGAAGAAGATCTTGTGCAATCCTCACACACACATACACACACACACACACACACACACACACACACACACACACACACACACACACACACACATACATACTCACACACACACAAGACCGCACAAACACGCACGCACACACAGACACACTTTTAAACTGCATCAGCATAATTATCATGGCAAAGCTTATCTACAATCATTAACCTACCCTAGAGCTTGCGTATCAAGATAATATATTCTTGGAATTGTCATACGACTAAGAGTAAAGATATGGGCGTCACGATGGTCACACTCAGACAGGTTCACATGAGGTTATTTTCCCTGGTCCTCGCACTCCGAAGTCTATGATATTTTCCTGTGACACGTTGTCCTGCTGGCAACCAGCTCCGCGTACTTGGACATACACGGTCACCAAGAAGACCATATTATCTCTCATATACTGGCTGTGTGAAAGGTATTAATGACAGAAAAACCATGTACTTCCTCACTGCAGCCCTGGGAAGCTTTTTAATCCTGTCCCACTCAATTATCGGGATCTTCCTGTGGTAGCACAACCTCTTGTTTAGAGTACACTATGCACTATGTCTTTGTATCAGAGAGTTGTAATGTTAATTTGTAAGGACGTCCTTTCCTGAAACAAATGAAGAGTTGGATTACAATGCTGCAGTGTTCTCTGCCCTGGATTGTAGCTTGCCCGTCGTAAATGAGCAGTAGATCTGAGGGTACTGTGTTCATTTGGAAATCTACCATCAGCTTGTCTGTCTTTTGCACTGCAGACACTAAGCAATAGGTACCTGCCATGTGGCCACTTTTTCCACTGCTGTCCTCAGTCTTGTACTTTTCATCAAGACTTGTCGCCATGCCGAGTGGATCTAAATTCGGAAGTCGACATGACTGTGGCTGAGGCATATCTGACATAGCGTCACTCTTGTTGTATCTTATACTCCTTTCTGAAACAAAAGGCAAATTGCGATTAGTTGTGATGACTACAACCTACACAAATATAAACAGTGTTGTGATACTGAATAGTCGGGTTATGCAAGCCACTTTACCTATGCAGCATGGAAACCCTACAATATATATGCGAAACATGTCAACTGACTGCAGCAGCCTGGTTCTTAAAATAATTCTGACGGTCAACACAGTCAACACACTATTCACAGTCCATTTTGAGGAGCAACTGAGGTACTCTCTGATGGTCTTGTTTGAGTGATAACGATCAACTCATAGTCCAGGCATATTAGAGAACAACGTTGAAGTGACAATGACTAGGTTTAAAATGTCCCTTATCAGAAAGTTCAACCTCATTCCTTTGATGTTTATTAAACACATTTTCATATAAAGTTGGCGCTTCATACGGAAAAATGGCTTTGAAATTGACCCAAATCCTTCTTTGGGCTCTGTAAATGTCGTTTGGGGGTATGGTTGTAAAATGGTATCTACTGGTCACCCCAATGTATAAACTGAAAACTCTTTCTGCACCAGAACACGCAGAAAGGATTGTATCTGCCTGATGTCTGATGCTTTTCAAAATCCCCAACCACTAACACCTTCAAAACGGACTTTAACTGACACTGTTGTTTTTCCCTATATAATCCTTACTATTTTTCCGAGACGTCGTCGTGTTGTGTATTTAGCTTGCCACAACCTCATACATGGTCCTAAAAGTTAAAGTTGAAGAAAATACTAAAGATAAATGAAAAAGCTGACGCAGTGTCATTCGCACCGTGAATCCCCCCATGGGAACATACTAAAGTCTGGTTCCAAATAGGCTCAATTTCCTTCTATTTCTTTGTATTTCTGCCTCGTAGGGGTAGGGGTGTTCAAACCAAAGGCACCTTTAAACCAAAATTCAAATCACACATCTTACAATACTAAGACACTCAGCAGTAAAAGGGTGTCTGCTGGTAAAAAATTCCAAACAATCCTAAAAGTACTTCACTACTAAAAGTGCTTTTAAAAAGAGCCGTTATTTTTCCCTCTATATTCAGTATTGTGTTTTCTGCGAACATGTAGTCTATTTAGATGGTTGTCGTGTGCACTTGAGTTGCTAAAGCGTTTTCAGTTGGGCATATGTCGAAAAGCAAAGAATTAGCCCTTTGAAAACCATCAGAACTGTCACACAAAAATAACATTTACCTATCTCACCAACTGACCAAACATAGGGCTTTTCCTTATGTATTATGTATTGTCGTGTTTTTTGTAGCATACTTGTGAAAACAGCCACCACTGTTGTAAATGATACTTTAAAGAGCATTATTTCATTTTTACAGTTGAAGGACAACCTGGACTGCCGTATATTACAGCTGTTTTACAATCAGCCAAAATTTTCTTAACAAACGTATGTTAAGAACAACTCCCATAGTGAAATTGAAGGAAAACAAATTGAAAATCCCCCTGCCATAGAGGAGCTAAAGAATCAACAATAAACGACTGCATGGATAGCTTGATGCACGAATGCATTGCGGACATGTTTGTCTCCAACCAAGAGAAAGTTCCAAAAAATCCCTTTTGTGCTTCTTATTATACAGTGACGTCAAAGACAGCCTTTTCTGCTGTTCATACATTCAGGGGTTATGGTTACACTAAACGACGTAGTTGTAGCCATACTGCCATCCAGATTTATTTTTTCCTTGCGAGCAGTCACAGGGTGTTTGTGCTGTCTGCCAACCGTTAGATGACCCCGCCCAAGTCTGTTAAGGGACCGTTTGACCGTTATAGAACGCGTCTTTTTGATTTTTTGGCACAGTTGGAAACGGTTGATTTTTATCCCTACCATTGTTTCCAAACATTATATAGGAATGTTTTGTGAACAACGGATAATAGCCGCTACTCGCATGTGTAGCAAAAGTGAGCGTACATACTCACCCTGGTCGTCCAGCCGTTGTCCGTTGCCCGTCTTTATCTGTCTGTACTGAACATTACCTTTGGATATTTCTCCAACGCTATGAAGTGAAGAAACACCAAATGTTGCAAAATGTTGTATGACCCCAAGAGCTCAAAAAAGATACTTGAGAACCTTGACCTTACCATAAGGTCAAGGTCACAGGGAGAATTAATGTGGTCTAAAAACTGCAAAATTTCACATTGTGCCAGTTTTCTGGAAAACAAATTAAAAACAGCGGGCTTAGTTTTGTATGGTATACAAGAAAAAGAAAGCCTTATCTTCTGATACCATTTTGGTTGACCTCGCTTCAATGTCAAGGTCAGAGGAGCCCTTCAAAGTTGAATTGTAGACATATTTTGATGTGAGCTTGCCCCTTTAACTTTACTATGGACGATATCTCTTACAAACTTAAACACTGAGTGGGGCGTTTGTTAGAATTTCATAGTGAGCCACATCTGGTCACATATCGTTAGGGTCAAGGTCACATTGACCCCTATGAAAAATGTGACCAAGCCGGGTAAAGAAATCCATGTGTCTTGGTAAAAAATCTTAACAAAGCAAAGCCCATGCGACTCTCATGCTTGACCTTTGTCTTAAAGTGACCTTGACCTTCAGGTGACCTTGAAGGTGAAGGTCTAACAACTGAAGCTGGCAAGGACATTGTACACTATTAGAACTGTTTTACAGATTTTTCCTACCAAATTACACATGACCTTTGGCCAAGGTCAAGATCATCAAAGGTCACACATCACAAGGCTATCAATTCAAGACATAGGAAGCATAAACATACTTATTGGCACTTTCTACAAAGAGACATTGTCACTTTTAGTGATTCAATTGCCCGTTTCAGTCACATTTCATAAGGGGCAAAGTGACCTTGACCTTGATGATATGTGACTAAATGTGGCTCAATATCAGTATATAACATGTGCCCCACACAATTATGAAGTTTGAAAGATTTTTTTCATAGTTCAGGGTCAAGGTCACTTCAAAACATGTATACAATTCAACTTTGAAGGACTCCTGTGACCTTGACATTGAAGCGAGGTCAACCAAAATGGTATCAGAAGATAAGGCTTTCTTTTTCTTGTATACCATACAAAACTAAGCCCGCTGTTTTTAATTTGTTTTCCAGAAAACTGGCACAATGTGAAATTTTGCAGTTTTTAGACCACATTCATTCTCCCTGTGACCTTGACCTTAAGGTAAGGTCAAGGTTCTCAAGTATCTTTTTTGAGCTCTTGGGGTCATACAACATTTTGCAACATTTGGTGTTTCTTCACTTCATAGCGTTGGAGAAATATCCAAAGGTAATGTTCAGTACAGACAGATAAAGACGGGCAACGGACAACGGCTGGACGACCAGGGTGAGTATGTACGCTCACTTTTGCTACACATGCGAGTAGCGGCTATTATCCGTTGTTCACAAAACATTCCTATATAATGTTTGGAAACAATGGTAGGGATAAAATTCAACCGTTTCCAACTGTGCCAAAAAATCAAAAAGACGCGTTCTATAACGGTCAAACGGTCCCTTAACAGACTTGGGCGGGGTCATCTAACGGTTGGCAGACAGCACAAACACCCTGTGACTGCTCGCAAGGAAAAAATAAATCTGGATGGCAGTATGTCTACAACTACGTCGTTTAGTGTAACCATAACCCCTGAATGTATGAACAGCAGAAAAGGCTGTCTTTGACGTCACTGTATAATAAGAAGCACAAAAGGGATTTTTTGGAACTTTCTCTTGGTTGGAGACAAACATGTCCGCAATGCATTCGTGCATCAAGCTATCCATGCAGTCGTTTATTGTTGATTCTTTAGCTCCTCTAAGGCAGGGGGATTTTCAATTTGTTTTCCTTCAATTTCACTATGGGAGTTGTTCTTAACATACGTTTGTTAAGAAAATTTTGGCTGATTGTAAAACAGCTGTAATATACGGCAGTCCAGGTTGTCCTTCAACTGTAAAAATGAAATAATGCTCTTTAAAGTATCATTTACAACAGTGGTGGCTGTTTTCACAAGTATGCTACAAAAAACACGACAATACATAATACATAAGGAAAAGCCCTATGTTTGGTCAGTTGGTGAGATAGGTAAATGTTATTTTTGTGTGACAGTTCTGATGGTTTTCAAAGGGCTAATTCTTTGCTTTTCGACATATGCCCAACTGAAAACGCTTTTGCAACTCAAGTGCACACGACAACCATCTAAATAGACTACATGTTCGCAGAAAACACAATACTAAATATAGAGGGAAAAATAACGGCTCTTTTTAAAAGCACTTTTAGTAGTGAAGTACTTTTAGGATTGTTTGGAATTTTTTACCAGCAGACACCCTTTTACTGCTGAGTGTCTTAGTATTGTAAGATGTGTGATTTGAATTTTGGTTTAAAGGTGCCTTTGGTTTGAACACCCCTACCCCTACGAGGCAGAAATACAAAGAAATAGAAGGAAATTGAGCCTATTTGGAACCAGACTTTAGTATGTTCCCATGGGGGGATTCACGGTGCGAATGACACTGCGTCAGCTTTTTCATTTATCTTTAGTATTTTCTTCAACTTTAACTTTTAGGACCATGTATGAGGTTGTGGCAAGCTAAATACACAACACGACGACGTCTCGGAAAAATAGTAAGGATTATATAGGGAAAAACAACAGTGTCAGTTAAAGTCCGTTTTGAAGGTGTTAGTGGTTGGGGATTTTGAAAAGCATCAGACATCAGGCAGATACAATCCTTTCTGCGTGTTCTGGTGCAGAAAGAGTTTTCAGTTTATACATTGGGGTGACCAGTAGATACCATTTTACAACCATACCCCCAAACGACATTTACAGAGCCCAAAGAAGGATTTGGGTCAATTTCAAAGCCATTTTTCCGTATGAAGCGCCAACTTTATATGAAAATGTGTTTAATAAACATCAAAGGAATGAGGTTGAACTTTCTGATAAGGGACATTTTAAACCTAGTCATTGTCACTTCAACGTTCCCTTCACTAAAGTGGCTAAGATGCCTGGACTATCAGGAGGAAGAAACCAACAGAGGAAACAAGAAACCATTAACATTAACCGCAGAAAAATACAGAATCACATGTACCATTATGTAGAACAAAATTCCAGAGCAGGCTTTCTTTGGACGACTGTCTTTGTCTCAAAACTCGCATTCTACCTGCTGTCCAAAATAAGCTAATCTTACGTTGTGCTGCCTTGAAAGAAAATGCCAACAAAGACAAGGAAGCTGTTGCAAGGTAAGTTTACCAAACGTTACAGACCAGGGCCGGACTAGGCTAAGAGGAGGGGGGGGGGGGGGTTGCCAGTGGTGGTCCAGGGGGATGTTCCCCCTGGCGGGGTCAAGGGGCAGAGCCCCTTGTGGGAGTCAGGGGGCTTCGCCCCCTGAAGCTGATGGGTAGGTCATAATCTGAGATAGGAAAATGGTCGCTCCTTGCATGAAACGGCATAAAATAAACAATAATAAAAAATGTTTTAAATAAGTGAGGTACATGTTTAGGCTGGGGGGGGGGGGGGGGGTTGCACAACCCCCACAAGGAAGCTGTTGCAAGGTAAGTTTACCAAACGTTATAGACATTAGTGAATCATGATAGTGCATAAACAGCAAACGTTACAATCAAAGAGATGAGTCTGGAATGAAACGCGATACAGATCTATGTTGATCTAGCATTCAAAAACTGTCTTTCAAATTCAAGGAAGTTGTTGCAAGGTACCAACTTTTACAGACAGAACCATGACAGAGCATGTTATAAAACTGACGCAAAATCGTAATAATTTTGACTTTGAGAACAGATTCACTCCGTTTCCTTATATCTGCATGTTCAAGTAAATGGTGGACGCACGCACAGACAGACAGACAAAGTTGACGATCGCATAGGCTACACTTATGTGAGCCAAAACACCAGTCTTCGAATCCCGCCTTTTCAAAATTACCTTTTTTCTAAGGGAGCGGTTCTTATTAAAGGAAAAGTCCAAGGTTTTTAAATATCCCCCAAAACTTGAAAATCGAATGCCAAATGTTACAAACATCTCTGGAAAAATATTTTAAAAATTGAAAAAAAATTGTTGTTGTTGTAGTTGCAGATTTAGTGTTGCGGGGCTAACCAAGACAAGTCGCCTGGGGTCAAGTAGTGGTCACGTGATTTTTGGTACACTGTGACGTCGGTACACTGTGACGTCACAAGTTATTGTGTTGATTCTACCACTAGTACCAGCTTGATTTTCACACAGAAAAGTCACCACTGTATGCCCGAAAAGAATGCCTCGGTGGAGAGCATCCGCAAACTGCAACAACTCGTCAATGTCCCCAAACATTTCATAGCACACTTCCCTCATAAAACTCTGAGTCTCTTGTGGAAATGAAAGAGATGTGTGCAGCACAAGCGTGCAGATTTCAAAGTGTCGGGCACTTTCTGGACACAGATTTCGCCATTTTTCTGCAGCACAAAAGTTGGCGTTTCATCCCTGAAACAAATGTTTTGACCACTGGCAGTGTCTTCCCTTCATAAAAGTCCGGAGAGGGCAGTATTACGCGAGGCTGGTACAGTCGACGAGCCATCGAAACTCCGAGGGGACATGCGAACAGCGGATTATCTCACAAGAAGGAATGCGTTGAAGGTCAGAGTACATGCTTTTATTTTCATGCATAGACTACACGTAAACATTGTTTTGCTGCGTAGCGAATACGAATTGGTGCAGAACAGTGTGTCTGGGTCCAGCTGATATTCGCTGGAGTACAGATGCGCCACAGGCTAGATCTACAGAGTTACAGAACGGTCTGAGCTGAGCTAAGAGCAAGAGTAAAAAGTAGTCAGGGTTGTGGACACGTAGGACAATGCGTGTGTCACGTTATCTATTCTATTCAGTCGCAAACTATCCCCTGATATCAATTCATGAAATTGGCAGCGTTTGCTGGAATCATGGTTTAATGCTATTTTTACCAGATCTAAACTTTTGGTGGATGTGCAACCGGAAAGGTAAACAGACACCTGCATGCTAGAGACAAGAAGATTACGAATTGTGCAGGGAATTAATCTTTCTGCATTGACTGAGAGACGCAAAACCAGTCTAATTGCTACAACATGGATACACATCCAGACGACTTCCAGAGGGTGTCTAAATGTTCAGTGTACTGTATAGATCAGAAGCATACATGATTTATACTCACACTCATTTTCTCTCTTCTTTTACTTCCAGACCTTTCATCATCACTCACGGCCACTGGTCAGTACAGGTCACTAGACACTGACACCGTGACCATTCCAGATTTCCCGGTTCTCCGTGATCACAACGCAACTGTTGACCAGAATCACCACAGGAGAAAACCAACGTGCCATTCATCGTAAGATTTTTGTTTTGTTTTGAAAATTAGTGCCTTATTCTAGCTTTGGAAAAATCGAGAAAGTGTTTTTGACAGATACCATCCAAATAATACATTATGAAAACAAGTACAAGTTCATTTCTACTCATGTTAATCGTTTATGCTTTCTGTGCTGAGCGACATATGGTATGGAATTTCTTTCGTAACTCACCTCCCGTCAACCTGCAAAACTATATCTGTCGAAGTAGTTTCAAATAAAGTCAGTAGGCTATGCTTCCGAATAAAAAATATAAAAAAGGGTATTTTCTGAAATGTTTAATTATAGACCAAAACAAAACATTCACGAGTATGTTGTTGACCTGATGGTCTTTATGGTAGACAGCAAGAGTTGCATGTTCAAGAAGTTTAAGCAGTACATTTGAAAGAGCAAGGTAATTTAAGGTGGTATAATTTTAATATGGTAGGTTCCACTGTGAGGCGACATGGAGGGTATCTTTGACGGACTCATTAACATTCATACCCATGGATGCACATCACCTCAAACACATAAGCTTTGTTCTTGAGTCAAATTTATTGGCTTCATAAATATTGTGAATTTTTGTCCGTTTGCAGATTGGCTTATCTATGAATATTTTCGAAAATATCTTGCGATCTACGTACGCATAATGTAACACGTGAAGAAGAACATAAAAAGTTCGTCAAAAGGAATCTAATTTGCATTTCAACCCATTTGCCTTCCTTATTGTTAATTTTTTCTTCATAAAGACTACTTGAAATAAACAAAATGTTTAACCATTTCAAGGCCTCTAAACACGTTTAAAAAAAATGCAGGTCTTTGCTCACTCTATCAGATCTGCCAAGGCTCAGTTTACACAGGAAAAATCATCTGTCGACTTGAACACATACCAATAATCAACAGCCTCACTGCTTCTTGGAGCTGGATTTTGTGTGTGGAATGAATTACACATGTGGCGTTTTAGAATATAATTCATAGAAGATGTACATTTGTGCAGAAAGGCTTTAATTTAATAATTAGGTCTTCGTGATGTTCTCTTAAAATAACTAACATGTGTTCCCTTTACCGGGCCTCTGAACCAGTTTTGTGAATATGCAGGTTAAACTCGTGCTTTTTCTGTGTTATCAGTGTATTTCTCATCCAGGCATGGATGCCTCCTCTTAAACGATTGGGTTCAAAATCTCAAATCTTACCAGGCTTTTACATGGGATATGGCCATCTTTCCGTTTTGAAAAATACCAGAACTGAACACTCTGTATGGGTACTCTCTTTGCGAATGTAGAATTTTATTAATTAATTTCTTAAACGCCACACGTGTAAAACATTCCCTACAAAATCCAGCTCCAAAAACCAGTCAGGATGTTTATTCCTGGTATATGTTCAATCAATCAATCAAAGTGAGACTTATATCTTTTATTTTTTATTTTTTTTATCTTATGCAATTTATATTGCGCACATATTCAAGGCGCAGGGATTTATTTATGCCGTGTGAGATGGAATTTTTTTTTACACAATACATCACGCATTCACACCGGCCAGCAGATCGCAGCCATTTCGGCGCATATCCTACTTTTCACGGGCTATTATTCCAAGTCACACGGGTATTTTGGTGGACATTTTTATCTATGCCTATACAATTTTGCCAGGAAAGACCCTTTTGTCAATCGTGGGATCTTTAACGTGCACACCCCAATGTAGTGTACACGAAGGGACCTCGGTTTTTCGTCTCATCCGAAAGACTAGCACTTGAACCCACCACCTAGGTTTGGAAAGGGGGGAGAAAATTGCTAACGCCCTGACCCAGGGTCGAACTCGCAACCTCTCGCTTCCGAGCGCAAGTGCGTTACCACTCGACCACCCAGTCCTAATAATTATGTTCAAGTCATGAGATTTTTTTTCTCTATGTAAACGTCTTCGCAGATCTGTGTAGTGAGCAATCCTGTTTTGAAAAAGGACGTGCCTTAAAGCCTGTATAGACGGTTTGATTGTTGAGATACCTGGTGGCAATGACCGCACGGGTGGCAAGAGGTAGTAATGCACAGATGACAACAAACCGACCTGCATTTAAAAAAAAAGTTAGGAGGCCTTGATAGGGGGAAACATTTTGTTAATTTCCAGAATCTTTATGAAGAAATAATGAACGAGAAGAAAGTCTGGTCTTGAAGTAAATGCAAATTAAACTATGTATACTTTTGACAAACTTTTCTGTTCTTATTCACATGTTAAAATGTGTGCAGAGATCGTTAGTTACTTCCCAAAAACCATGTTTCAGGCAACAGGCAAACGGACAATACTGGACACAAGCTATGCTGACCGGCTCATGGACTGACTACCTGATGCTGGAGTACACCAACAGTGGAAAAAGTCTGGAACAAAATGTTGCAGAATGTGAACCACTGATGTACCGGACCACGTGACAACTCAGTATCATCTTCAAACCATGCAGGAATCTGTTCAACCAAAGATACTAGTTCAACACAGTCACACGATTTGTAAAAGTATATTTCAGCCTTCTGTAGCTCAGGGAGTTTGAACCCCACTCTTCATCCGTTTGGGAAAGTATTTCTGATTGTTTTGACTGCACAGGTTGGTAATGGTACTCTGATGCTTCTGCCGAGAAACCCCACTCGCTAGCGCACCAGCTGCCTGTTATGGGTAAGCGACGTGCCTGTATTTCCTGCAAAGCAAGACAGAATAAAACAGCAGCTTAGTTTGAGCTTTTAAGACATTCGTACAAGAGAAAACGTGTACGTGTTTGTTTGGAGAGGGTGGATAAAATCATAAGACACGCTGTGTCTATGTGACGTAGAGCAGGTTTTCAAATTCATGCTGAAGCACTGTGTGATCGCTATTTTTTTCAGTTGGGCATACTTGATTTCAGATAGACTGGGAACCGAAATGAGGATGTTTACATGAATAAACTATGCTGATATGTATGTGTTTAGAAATAAAGAATAGTTTTAATGATATATGATAGTGTGTGTTTTTTTTTTTTAACCCAATGTGATATTTTCGTATTTGAAAACAAATTGTACACTCTGTTGTCAATTTTACTTTCAGATAAATAAATCTATCATAATGGAAATCATCTGTTTGTGTTGTGTTACTTACCCATTTTGATCAATGTTGAGTCGTCCATATTCCTGTGTGTACGCATAGTATGCAGTTTGAAGGTAGTAGATGTCCGAGCAAACATAGGAGGATGTGCTGTTAGGCTGTCTATCTCCTCATCCAGGTTTTCCAGATATTTGAATTTCGTTCCCTCTTGGAGTTTCTGCACTGACACCTGATAAGCAAAATACACGTATCACTCTGTGATCATGGCAAAATGCATCATCTGTATGCCCCGTTCAAAAATTACCTTGAGATTCTAAGGTATACACATCAATTGCAGTGGATCACAAAAACAACACGAACAGTATATTCAGTTTAAAAATTCATGCAATGAGAGTCAATAACCCGATTTAACCCCAGGTAGATTCAGGGTCCCACTGACTGAATCTCATATGGTTGCTTTTCGGCACACACCACACATTTTTAATGGGACTGTGAGGTTTTGTTAATACAGTAAAATATTATATATAGTAGCAACGTACTGTCTGTTCGTGACGTTTGAGAATACCGATCTATGCACTAAGGCATTGTCTTTTTGTAGTGTGACTGTCCGATATTGCGTACTCCTAAAAATCAATAATCAAAAAGTTTGAACTGCTGTAATCGTGTTTCAGCATATGTCTGACACTGACAGTGCTTATTTGCTTCCAAAACGGCTTGCGATATCACGCCATCTATGGCAATCCGTTTGTAAAGAAATTACGTTTTTTTCCTGTTGATCTAAATAATAAATTATTTAACTAAATAATTCATTATATAGCTAAATAATTCATTATTTAACTAAATAATTTATTATTTACACAAAAGTAAAAAGTGTGATTGTTGTAATTAAAGAAATCTTTTATTTACTAAACAATTCATTATTTAATAAAAAAAAATCCATTATTTACTATAGAATGCATTATATACTATAGAATGCATTGTATACTATAGAATGCATTCTATACTATAGAATGCATTCTATAATATAGAATGCATTCTATATTCTATAACGTTACGAAACTACTCTCTGTGTCTCTGTCTCTCTATGTTTCTCTCTCTCTCTCTCTCCCTCTCTCTCCCTCTCTCTCTCCCTCTCTCTCTCTCTCTTTCTCTCTATTCAATTAAACTGTGTCAGTGTCTCTGTCTCTCTCTGTCTCTCTCTGTCTCTCTCTGTCTCTGTCTGTCTGTCTGTCTCTCTCCCTCTCTCTCTCTCCGTTTCTCTCTCTCTGTTTCTGTCTCTCTCTGTCTCTCTGTGTGGCTCTCTCTCTCTCTCTCTGTCTCTGTCTCTCTGTCTCTCTGTGTCTCTGTCTCTCTCTGTTTCTCTCTCTCTCCCTCTCTCTCCGTTTCTCTCTCTCTGTTTCTGTCTCTCTGTGTGTGTCTCTCTCTGTCTCTCTGTGTCTCTGTCTCTCTGTGTTTCTCTCTCCCTCTCTCTCTCTCTCTTCTTCTCTCCCTCTCTCTCTCTCTCTCTCTCTCTCTCTCTCTCTCTCTCTCTCTCTCTCTCTCTCTCTCTAGAGAGAGAGAGGGAGAGAGAAACAGAGAGAGACAGAGAGAGAGACACACAGAGAGACAGAGAGAGACAGAAACAGAGAGAGAGAAACGGAGAGAGAGGGAGAGAGAGAGAAACAGAGAGAGACAGAGAGAGAGAGAGAGCCACACAGAGAGACAGAGAGAGACAGAGAGAGACAGAAACAGAGAGAGAGAAACGGAGAGATAGAGAGGGAGAGAGACAGACAG
>NC_090258.1:30744777-30787277 GCF_037325665.1 Littorina saxatilis
GATGATTGCTGAATTTGTGCTTATTCGAGCTGTTGTGCTTCAGTGTACAAATTTGGATTACTTACTTCTTCAATCGTCATTTAGGTTAGCCTTACTTTGATGTCTGTCGTTCAGTCTTAGGCCAGTAAGTTATCTGAACTGTGCTGCGGTAGTTTTGTTCTGCTGGTCTATTCAAAACTTGTAAATCTATCTGCCTGCATGACCTGAATCTAAACACCGTTGTTTTCTTTAAAATTGAAAAATAGCACACGCAAGATCCGACCTACTTCGCCACCTTTTATTTTAACCGTATCTCCAACTTTGTAAGTGGCAATTTCCATGTTGTTGGTCAACTTGATCAGTAGCCGGTGATTATGTTGCAAACGACAGATCTGCAGACGACATATCTGCAGCAGACGACAGATAGGACAGCCTTATTCTGTTGAATCAGATTTAGCAATCAATGCTCTAAAAGCGATAGCAAATGAACACAACTGTAAGCATACTGTTTTAGTTTAATTCTTATTTCGTCGCTGAGGATTTTGAATCAGGATTTTGTTGCCGTTATTGATCTAAGTGGTTGCCTATGAAGCGTACTAGAGTTGTGCACCTTGAATCACTCGTCTCTCTCCATCACTCTCTCTCTCTCTCTCACCGCTTCGGCCAACTCATAATCTTCACTCAGCTCTTTTCACCCCAGCAGATTATGTATATTCTTTGTTGTTTTCTTTATTTCTTCAATGTTAAAATGTTTGTAGATCATTAGCCAAACGTGAGTTCGACTGTTATACCGCAGAATATCTCAATCGTTTTGCTGAAGAAAGTAGTCCCTGAGTCAACTGTCTGTCTGCCTGCCTGCCTGTCTGTCTGCCTGTCTGTCCTTCTGTCTGCCTGTCTGTCCTTCTGTCTGCCTGTCTATCTGTCTGTCTGTCTGTCTGCCTGCCTGCCTGTCTGCCTGTCTGTCTGCCTGTCTCTCTGTCTGTTTGCACGTGTCGCTTTTGTCAACGTCATGATCCGTGATTTGCTTTACGGAACAAAATACCAAATCGTATCAGACTTCGTGGTCGGAACATTTCCTTACAGCAGAAACAACTGTCTGTTGTTTTCTTGTAACTGAAAGAAAAATTCACTGACTACGGGTAAGAGAACGTGCTATATGTTACTTCTATTAGTTCCTGATTGTTTAACATATTGTTTGCCTTTAATTTACAGATTTAACCGAGTGACAGTGACGTCACACGTGCCAGGCCTTCAATATGACGTCACGACGGGCGTTTTCCTTTCTCCTGCTGCTGGGTAGGTAAACCTCACTTCCCCTCCTTCCTCCCCCCCTCCCCACATCAGTATGTTTAGTTTGACATATATTGCATTACATTTATTGTCGGGAAGGACATTTTTGGCATGGGCAAAGTAATTTCAATGTCGTCTCAAGAAGGCTTACGTCCCAGTTGTGTTGTGTTGTGTTGTGTTGTGTTGTGTTTTGTATGTGATGTGATGTGATGTGATGTGATGTGATGTTATATTATGTTATGTTATGGTATGCTATGTTATGTTATGTTATGGTATGGTATGGTAAGTTATGTTATGTTATGTGATGGGATGTGATGTGATGTGATGTTATGTGATGTGATGTGATGTGATGTGATGTGATGTGATGTGATGTTATGTTATGTGATGTGATGTGATGTGATGTGATGTGATGTGATGTTATGTTATGATGTTATGTTATGTTGTGTTATGTAATGTTATGGTATGTTACGTTATGTGATGTGATGTGATGTGATGTGATGTTATGTGATGTGATGTTATGTTATGTTATGTGATGTGATGTTATGTTATGTGATGTTATGTTATGTTATGTGATGTTATGTTATGTGATGTTATGTTATGTTATGTTATGAAAAAGAGAGAAAGAAATAGAGGCGGTCAGAGGGGGACAGAGAGGAGACTGAGTCACAGATAGAGAGAGACAGGCAGACAGAGAGACAGAGGGAGAGAGAGAGAGATAAGGGGATACAGAGCGAAAGAGAGACAGATAAGGGAATGGAGACAGAGAGAGAGAGAGAGAGAGAGAGAGAGAGAGAGAGAGAGAGAGAGAGAGAGAGAGAGAGAGAGAGAGAGAGAGAGAGATAGATAGATAAGGGAATAGAGAGAGAAATAGGGAGACAGAGAGAGAGTAAGAGACAGTTAAGGGGACAGAGAGAGAAAGGGGGAGTGAGAGAGAGAGAGTGAGAGAGAGAGAGAGAGAGAGAGAGAGAGAGAGAGAGAGAGAGAGAGAGAGAAAAGAGATAAGGGAATAGAGACAGGGAGAGAGAGTGAGAGAGAGAGAGTAAGAAAGACAGATAAGGGACTAGAGAGAGAAAGAGGGAGAGAGAGAGAGAGTAAGAGACAGCTAAGGGGACAGAGAGATACAGGGAGAGAGGGAGAGAGGGAGAGAGAGTGAGAGAGAGAGTGAAAGAGAGAGAAAGAAAGAGAAAGAAAGAGAGAGAGAGAGAGAGAGAGGGAGAGAAGGGGAGAGAGAGGGAGAGAGAGAAAGAAGAGAGAGAGAGAGAGAGAGAGAGAGAGAGAGAGGGAGAAACAGAGAGACAGAGAGAGGGAGAGAGAGAGAGAGAGAGGGAGAGAGACACATAAGGGGATACAGAGAGACAAAGGGAGAGAGAGAGAGAGAGATAGAGAGAGAGAGAGAGAGAGAGAGAGAGAGAGAGAGAGAGAGAGAGAGAGAGAGAGAGAGAGAGAGAGAGAGAGAGAGAGAGTCGGAGTCGGACATTTTATTTGTTAGGCCTCCGGCCCATAACAAGACTGGTGACACATAATACAAGCGAACAATGTTTAAAAGAAGCAACCTTATGGACCTGCATCTTGCAACTGTGCATTTTCCAGAGAATCAGTGCGAAATCGTATAGCTTTGTAAATATACGTTGCTAACTGTCTTACCACTTGGCCATTTGTAGAGGATAGTAATTGGCACATTCTAAACATGGATGGGTTCCGATAATACTTTGAGGCTATTAATTCAACTCTGATCTCATTATATGCGGGACAAACAAGTAAAAAATGAACTTCCGTCTCAAGTGTATCATCTGAGCACAAAGGGCAAAGTCTGTCTACGTTATTCACATTGGGTTTATACTGTTAATAGTGGTTATTTAAGGGTGACATACCAAATCTGAAACGTGCTAACATTCTCCTCAGATGAACATTTCTTATCTGATACAAATAACCACTCATACACAAGGACTGCTTAAATAACGAATACACATGATAAAACACGTGTGATTCAAGGGAACTATGCCAATCCTGTCTAAAGCAATCGACAAGTCTTTGGCGAAATTCTCTTACAAACGTGGAAATATCACCAACACCTTGTGCTTCCCACACTTCACCAAATCCATACTTGTACAAAACATTACGAACGTTACAAGCCCATGTCGTGTAATTTTGCCTTTGTATAGACAATAACATATTATACACTTTCTTGGGGTACCTGTTGCCATCCATCCGAGTTAATCGAAGCCAAAACTTCATACACTTTATGTGCGTTACCACAAACAGAGGATAACGTCCTGTTTCACCGTAAACTATATGCCTTGGTGACTTCGAATGGACACCGACAAACCTTTTAATGGCAGACAAATGTACTCTTTCAACAATTTGTTGATCAGCAGAGAGTCCCCAGACCTCCGAACCGTACGTCAAGATCGGTTGTATTTGACTGTCGAACAGTTAAAAAAAAATAAAAACGTACCAGGAGAATATTCCCCAATACCCCCAAAGCAGTTTGAGGATAGCTGATACTCCCTTTCTCGCGCGATCAGCAAGGTCGTTTAGAGTGTGGGAAAAAGAGATTCTTGTGGACAAATAGACTCCTAAATATTTATACATGTTTACAACTTTCACTTCACTATCACCAAAGAACCATTTTTCTCGTAATGCCAAATGGCCACCGTTTCTAAACACAACTATGTTCGATTTAGCCATATTTACGACTACCTCAAGCTTCTTTGAGGTGGTCAATAAAACATTTAGCTGGTTTTGCAAACCGATGACACTATCAGAGATTAAAACCACATCATCAGCAAACAACAAAATCAATAATTCGACTAAATCCGGTGACAATTGAATACCGTGTCTTCCATTTGCCATAATGTCTTTGGTTAATTCGTTAATAAACAATGAGAACAAAATCGGTGAGCAGTTTTCACCCTGTTTTAGGCCGACTGGACACATGAATACATCTGAAAGTTCACCTCCTGCTCGAACACACGTTTTCACTGTCGTATACATACTTTTAAGGGCTAAAACAATCTTTCCACACATGCCATTCTGATCCAGTACTTTCCATAGTTTATCCCTGTGAACAGAGTCAAATGCTTTCCGAAAATCTATAAAGGCTGCATACAGTTTTCTATGTCTCAACAACTGTTTCTGTACAATTCCAAACAGTGTAAATATGTGGTCTACTGTAGAGTGATCTTGGCGAAAACCAGCTTGCTCCTCCCCAACAACTTCGTTCTCTTCTATCCAATCAGAAATACGTTTATTCAAAATAAAACTATATAATTTGCTGCATACATTCAACAACGAAACACCTCTATAATTATCCGGGGAATTAATATCTCCTTTCTTATGAATTGGGTGCAAAATCGAGTGTGACCATTCATCGGGAAACAAACCGTTGTCAAATAACTGACTACATCTGGTGACACAGGTAGCACTACAGCGGCAATGACTACATCTGCTGACACTGGTAACACTACAGCGGCCATGACTACAGCTGATATGACAGGTAGCACAACAGCGGCCATGACTACAGCTGATAACACTGGTAGCACTACAGCGGCCATGACTACAGCTGATACCACGGTTAGCACTACATCGGCCATGTCAACAGCTGAAAACACAGGTAGCACTACAGCGGCCATGACTGCAGCTGATAACACTGGTAGCACTACAGCGGCCATGACTACAGCTGATAACACTGGTAGCACTACAGCGGCCATGACTACAGCTGATACCGCGGTTAGCACTACATCGGCCATGTCAACAGCTGAAAACACAGGTAGCACTACAGCGGCCATGACTACAGCTGGTGACACAGGTAGCACTACAGCGGCCATGACTACAGCTGATATGACAGGTAGCACTACAGCGGCCATGACTACACCTAATAACACTGGTAGCACTACAGCGGCCATGACTACAGCTGATATGACAGGTAGCACACCAGCGGCCATGACTACAGCTGATAACACTGGTAGCACTACAGCGGCCATGACTACAGCTGATACCACGGTTAGCACTACATCGGCCATGTCAACAGCTGAAAACACAGGTAGCACTACTGCGGCCATGACTACAGCTGGCAACACAGGTAGCACTACAGCGGCCATGACTACGGCTGATAACACTGGTAGCACTACAGCGGCAATGACCTCAGATGACAACACTGGTAGCACTACTGCAGCCATGACTACAGCTGATACCACAGGTAGCACTTCAGCAGCAATGCCTACAGCTGATAACACTGGTAGCACTACAGCGGCCATGACTACGGCTGATAACACTGGTAGCACTACACCGGCAATGACTACAGCTGATAACACTGGTAGCACAACAGCGGCCATGACTACAGCTGGCAACACAGTTAGCACTACAGCGGCCATGTCTACAGCTGTGAACACAGGTAGCACTACAGTGACAATGACTTCAGCTGATAACACTGGTAGCACTACAGTGGCCAAGACTACACCTAATAACACTGGTAGCACTACAGCGGGAATGACTACAGCTGATAACACTGGTAGCACTACAGCGGCCATGACCACAGCTGCTAACACTGGTAGCAGTACAGCTGCAATGACTACAGCTGATAACACTGGTAGCACTACAGCGGCCATGACTACAGCTGATAACACTGGTAGCACTACAGCGGCCATGACTACAGCTGATACCACGGTTAGCACTACATCGGCCATGTCAACAGCTGAAAACACAGGTAGCACTACAGCGGCCATGACTGCAGCTGATAACACTGGTAGCACTACAGCGGCCATGACTACATCTGCTGACACTGGTAGCACTACAGCGGCCATGACTACAGCTGATATGACAGGTAGCACAACAGCGGCCATGACTACAGCTGATAACACTGGTAGCACTACAGCGGCCATGACTACAGCTGATACCACGGTTAGCACTACATCGGCCATGACTACGGCTGATAACACTGGTAGCACTACACCGGCAATGACTACAGCTGATAACACTGGTAGCACAACAGCGGCCATGACTACAGCTGATAACACTGGTAGCACTACAGTGGCCATGACTACAGCTATTAACACTGGTAGCACTACAGCGGCCATGACTTCAGCTGATACCACAGGTAGCACTACAGCGGCCATGACTACACCTGATAACACTGGTAGCAGTACAGCTGCAATGACTACAGCTGATAACACTGGTAGCACTACAGCGGCCATGACTACAGCTGATAACACTGGTAGCACTACAGCGGCCATGACTACAGCTGATACCACGGTTAGCACTACATCGGCCATGTCAACAGCTGAAAACACAGGTAGCACTACAGCGGCCATGACTGCAGCTGATAACACTGGTAGCACTACAGCGGCCATGACTACAGCTGATAACACTGGTAGCACTACAGCGGCCTTGACTACAGCTGATACCGCGGTTAGCACTACATCGGCCATGTCAACAGCTGAAAACACAGGTAGCACTACAGCGGCCATGACTACAGCTGGTGACACAGGTAGCACTACAGCGGCCATGACTACAGCTGATATGACAGGTAGCACTACAGCGGCCATGACTACACCTAATAACACTGGTAGCACTACAGCGGCCCTGACTACAGCTGATATGACAGGTAGCACAACAGCGGCCATGACTACAGCTGATAACACTGGTAGCACCACAGCGGCCATGACTACAGCTGATACCACGGTTAGCACTACATCGGCCATGTCAACAGCTGAAAACACAGGTAGCACTACTGCGGCCATGACTACAGCTGGCAACACAGGTAGCACTACAGCGGCCATGACTACGGCTGATAACACTGGTAGCACTACAGCGGCAATGACCTCAGATGACAACACTGGTAGCACAACAGCGGCCATGACTACAGCTGGCAACACAGTTAGCACTACAGCGGCCATGTCTACAGCTGTGAACACGGGTAGCACTACAGTGACAATGACTTCAGCTGATAACACTGGTAGCACTACAGTGGCCAAGACTACACCTAATAACACTGGTAGCACTACAGCGGGAATGACTACAGCTGATAACACTGGTAGCACTACAGCGGCCATGACCACAGCTGCTAACACTGGTAGCAGTACAGCTGCAATGACTACAGCTGATAACATTGGTAGCACTACAGCGGCCATGACTACAGCTGATAACACTGGTAGCACTACAGCGGCCATGACTACAGCTGATACCACGGTTAGCACTACATCGGCCATGTCAACAGCTGAAAACACAGGTAGCACTACAGCGGCCATGACTGCAGCTGATAACACTGGTAGCACTACAGCGGCCATGACTACATCTGCTGACACTGGTAGCACTACAGCGGCCATGACTACAGCTGATATGACAGGTAGCACAACAGCGGCCATGACTACAGCTGATAACACTGGTAGCACTACAGCGGCCATGACTTCAGCTGATACCACAGGTAGCTCTACAGCGGCCATGACTACACCTGATAACACTGGTAGCAGTACAGCTGCAATGACTACAGCTGATAACACTGGTAGCACTACAGCGGCAATGACTACAGCTGATAACACTGGTAGCACTACAGCGGCCATGACTACAGCT
The DNA here is from genome assembly GCF_037325665.1 of Littorina saxatilis. Classification (NCBI taxonomy): domain Eukaryota; kingdom Metazoa; phylum Mollusca; class Gastropoda; order Littorinimorpha; family Littorinidae; genus Littorina; species Littorina saxatilis. Next base: position 30,752,614 of record NC_090258.1, read on the forward strand.
GATACCACGGTTAGCACTACATCGGCCATGTCAACAGCTGAAAACACAGGTAGCACTACAGCGGCCATGACTGCAGCTGATAACACTGGTAGCACTACAGCGGCCATGACCACAGCTGATACCACGGTTAGCACTACATCGGCCATGTCAACAGCTGAAAACACAGGTAGCACTACAGCGGCCATGACTGCAGCTGATAACACTGGTAGCACTACAGCGGCCATGACTACATCTGCTGACACTGGTAGCACTACAGCGGCCATGACTACAGCTGATATGACAGGTAGCACAACAGCGGCCACGACTACAGCTGATAACACTGGTAGCACTACAGCGGCCATGACTACAGCTGATACCACGGTTAGCACTACATCGGCCATGACTACGGCTGATAACACTGGTAGCACTACACCGGCAATGACTACAGCTGATAACACTGGTAGCACAACAGCGGCCATGACTACAGCTGATAACACTGGTAGCACTACAGTGGCCATGACTACAGCTATTAACACTGGTAGCACTACAGCGGCCATGACTTCAGCTGATACCACAGGTAGCACTACAGCGGCCATGACTACACCTGATAACACTGGTAGCAGTACAGCTGCAATGACTACAGCTGATAACACTGGTAGCACTACAGCGGCCATGACTACAGCTGATAACACTGGTAGCACTACAGCGGCCATGACTACAGCTGATACCACGGTTAGCACTACATCGGCCATGTCAACAGCTGAAAACACAGGTAGCACTACAGCGGCCATGACTGCAGCTGATAACACTGGTAGCACTACAGCGGCCATGACTACAGCTGATAACACTGGTAGCACTACAGCGGCCTTGACTACAGCTGATACCGCGGTTAGCACTACATCGGCCATGTCAACAGCTGATAACACGGGTAGCACTACAGCGGCCATGGCTACAGCTGCTGACACAGGTAGCACTAGAGAGGCCATGACTACAGCTGATATGACAGGTAGCACTACAGCGGCCATGTCAACAGCTGAAAACACAGGTAGCACTACAGCGGCCATGACTGCAGCTGATAACACTGGTAGCACTACAGCGGCCATGACTACAGCTGATAACACTGGTAGCACTACAGCGGCCATGACTACAGCTGATACCACGGTTAGCACTACAGCGGCCATGTCAACAGCTGAAAACACAGGTAGCACTACAGCGGCCATGACTGCAGCTGATAACACTGGTAGCACTACAGCGGCCATGACTACAGCTGATAACACTGGTAGCACTACAGCGGCCTTGACTACAGCTGATACCACGGTTAGCACTACATCGGCCATGTCAACAGCTGAAAACACAGGTAGCACTACAGCGGCCATGACTGCAGCTGATAACACGGGTAGCACTACAGCGGCCATGGCTACAGCTGCTGACACAGGTAGCACTAGAGAGGCCATGACTACAGCTGATATGACAGGTAGCACAACAGCGGCCACGACTACAGCTGATAACACTGGTAGCACTACAGCGGCCATGACTACAGCTGATACCACGGTTAGCACTACATCGGCCATGACTACGGCTGATAACACTGGTAGCACTACACCGGCAATGACTACAGCTGATAACACTGGTAGCACAACAGCGGCCATGACTACAGCTGATAACACTGGTAGCACTACAGTGGCCATGACTACAGCTATTAACACTGGTAGCACTACAGCGGCCATGACTTCAGCTGATACCACAGGTAGCACTACAGCGGCCATGACTACACCTGATAACACTGGTAGCAGTACAGCTGCAATGACTACAGCTGATAACACTGGTAGCACTACAGCGGCCATGACTACAGCTGATAACACTGGTAGCACTACAGCGGCCATGACTACAGCTGATACCACGGTTAGCACTACATCGGCCATGTCAACAGCTGAAAACACAGGTAGCACTACAGCGGCCATGACTGCAGCTGATAACACTGGTAGCACTACAGCGGCCATGACTACAGCTGATAACACTGGTAGCACTACAGCGGCCTTGACTACAGCTGATACCGCGGTTAGCACTACATCGGCCATGTCAACAGCTGAAAACACAGGTAGCACCACAGCGACCATGACTACAGCTGGTGACACAGGTAGCACTACAGCGGCCATGACAACAGCTGACAACACAGGTAGCACTACAGCGGCCATGACTACACCTAATAACACTGGTAGCACTACAGCGGCCATGACTACAGCTGATATGACAGGTAGCACACCAGCGGCCATGACTACAGCTGATAACACTGGTAGCACTACAGCGGCCATGACTACAGCTGATACCACGGTTAGCACTACATCGGCCATGTCAACAGCTGAAAACACAGGTAGCACTACTGCGGCCATGACTACAGCTGGCAACACAGGTAGCACTACAGCGGCCATGACTACGGCTGATAACACTGGTAGCACTACAGCGGCAATGACCTCAGATGACAACACTGGTAGCACAACAGCGGCCATGACTACAGCTGGCAACACAGTTAGCACTACAGCGGCCATGTCTACAGCTGTGAACACAGGTAGCACTACAGTGACAATGACTTCAGCTGATAACACTGGTAGCACTACAGTGGCCAAGACTACACCTAATAACACTGGTAGCACTACAGCGGGAATGACTACAGCTGATAACACTGGTAGCACTACAGCGGCCATGACCACAGCTGCTAACACTGGTAGCAGTACAGCTGCAATGACTACAGCTGATAACACTGGTAGCACTACAGCGGCCATGACTACAGCTGATAACACTGGTAGCACTACAGCGGCCATGACTACAGCTGATACCACGGTTAGCACTACATCGGCCATGTCAACAGCTGAAAACACAGGTAGCACTACAGCGGCCATGACTGCAGCTCATAACACTGGTAGCACTACAGCGGCCATGACTACATCTGCTGACACAGGTAGCACTAGAGAGGCCATGACTACATCTGGTACCACAGGTAGCACTTCAGCGGCCATGACTACAGCTGATAACACAGGTATCACTACAGCGGCAATGACTGCAGGTGGTACCACAGGTAGCACTACGGCGGCCATGACTACACCTGATAACACTGGTAGCAGTACAGCTGCAATGACTACAGCTGATAACACTGGTAGCACTACAGCGGCCATGACTACAGCTGATAACACTGGTAGCACTACAGCGGCCATGACTACAGCTGATACCACGGTTAGCACTACATCGGCCATGTCAACAGCTGAAAACACAGGTAGCACTACAGCGGCCATGACTGCAGCTGATAACACTGGTAGCACTACAGCGGCCATGACTACATCTGCTGACACTGGTAGCACTACAGCGGCCATGACTACAGCTGATATGACAGGTAGCACAACAGCGGCCATGACTACAGCTGATAACACTGGTAGCACTACAGCGGCCATGACTACAGCTGATACCACGGTTAGCACTACATCGGCCATGACTACGTCTGATAACACAGGTAGCACTACACCGGCAATGACTACAGCTGATAACACTGGTAGCACAACAGCGGCCATGACTACAGCTGATAACACTGGTAGCACTACAGTGGCCATGACTACAGCTATTAACACTGGTAGCACTACAGCGGCCATGACTTCAGCTGATACCACAGGTAGCACTACAGCGGCCATGACTACACCTGATAACACTGGTAGCAGTACAGCTGCAATGACTACAGCTGATAACACTGGTAGCACTACAGCGGCCATGACTACAGCTGATAACACTGGTAGCACTACAGCGGCCATGACTACAGCTGATACCACGGTTAGCACTACATCGGCCATGTCAACAGCTGAAAACACAGGTAGCACTACAGCGGCCATGACTGCAGCTGATAACACTGGTAGCACTACAGCGGCCATGACTACATCTGTTGACACTGGTAGCACTACAGCGGCCATGACTACAGCTGATATGACAGGTAGCACAACAGCGGCCATGACTACAGCTGATAACACTGGTAGCACTACAGCGGCCATGACTACAGCTGATACCACGGTTAGCACTACATCGGCCATGACTACACCTAATAACACTGGTAGCACTACACCGGCCATGACTACAGCTGATATGACAGGTAGCACAACAGCGGCCATGACTACAGCTGATAACACTGGTAGCACTACAGCAGCCATGACTACAGCTGATACCACGGTTAGCACTACATCGGCCATGTCAACAGCTGAAAACACAGGTAGCACTACTGCGGCCATGACTACAGCTGGCAACACAGGTAGCACTACAGCGGCCATGACTACGGCTGATAACACTGGTAGCACTACAGCGGCAATGACCTCAGATGACAACACTGGTAGCACTACTGCAGCCATGACTACAGCTGATACTACAGGTAGCACTTCAGCGGCAATGCCTACAGCTGATAACATTGGTAGCACTACAGCGGCCATGACTACGGCTGATAACACTGGTAGCACTACACCGGCAATGACTACAGCTGATAACACTGGTAGCACAACAGCGGCCATGACTACAGCTGGCAACACAGTTAGCACTACAGCGGCCATGTCTACAGCTGTGAACACAGGTAGCACTACAGTGACAATGACTTCAGCTGATAACACTGGTAGCACTACAGTGGCCAAGACTACACCTAATAACACTGGTAGCACTACAGCGGGAATGACTACAGCTGATAACACTGGTAGCACTACAGCGGCCATGACCACAGCTGCTAACACTGGTAGCAGTACAGCTGCAATGACTACAGCTGATAACACTGGTAGCACTACAGCGGCCATGACTACAGCTGATAACACTGGTAGCACTACAGCGGCCATGACTACAGCTGATCCCACGGTTAGCACTACATCGGCCATGTCAACAGCTGAAAACACAGGTAGCACTACAGCGGCCATGACTGCAGCTGATAACACTGGTAGCACTACAGCGGCCATGACTACATCTGCTGACACTGGTAGCACTACAACGGCCATGACTACAGCTGATATGACAGGTAGCACAACAGCGGCCATGACTACAGCTGATAACACTGGTAGCACTACAGCGGCCATGACTACAGCTGATACCACGGTTAGCACTACATCGGCCATGACTACGGCTGATAACACTGGTAGCACTACACCGGCAATGACTACAGCTGATAACACTGTTAGCACAACAGCGGCCATGACTACAGCTGATAACACTGGTAGCACTACAGTGGCCATGACTACAGCTATTAACACTGGTAGCACTACAGCGGCCATGACTTCAGCTGATACCACAGGTAGCACTACAGCGGCCATGACTACACCTGATAACACTGGTAGCAGTACAGCTGCAATGACTACAGCTGATAACACTGGTAGCACTACAGCGGCCATGACTACAGCTGATAACACTGGTAGCACTACAGCGGCCATGACTACAGCTGATACCACGGTTAGCACTACATCGGCCATGTCAACAGCTGAAAACACAGGTAGCACTACAGCGGCCATGACTACAGCTGATAACACTGGTAGCACTACAGCGGCCATGACTACAGCTGATAACACTGGTAGCACTACAGCGGCCTTGACTACAGCTGATACCGCGGTTAGCACTACATCGGCCATGTCAACAGCTGAAAACACAGGGAGCACTACAGCGGCCATGACTTCAGCTGGTGACACAGGTAGCACTACAGCGGCCATGACTACAGCTGATATGACAGGTAGCACAACAGCGGCCATGACTACAGCTGATAACACTGGTAGCACTACAGCGGCCATGACTACAGCTGATACCACGGTTAGCACTACATCGGCCATGTCAACAGCTGAAAACACAGGTAGCACTACTGCGGCCATGACTACAGCTGGCAACACAGGTAGCACTACAGCGGCCATGACTACGGCTGATAACACTGGTAGCACTACAGCGGCAATGACCTCAGATGACAACACTGGTAGCAGAACAGCGGCCATGACTACAGCTGGTAACACAGGTAGCACTACAGCGGCCATGTCTACAGCTGTGAACACAGGTAGCACTACAGTGACAATGACTTCAGCTGATAACACTGGTAGCACTACAGTGGCCAAGACTACACTTAATAACACTGGTAGCACTACAGCGGGAATGACTACAGCTGATAACACTGGTAGCACTACAGCGGCCATGACCACAGCTGCTAACACTGGTAGCAGTACAGCTGCAATGACTACAGCTGATAACACTGGTAGCACTACAGCGGCCATGACTACAGCTGATAACACTGGTAGCACTACAGCGGCCATGACTACAGCTGATACCACGGTTAGCACTACATCGGCCATGTCAACAGCTGAAAACACAGGTAGCACTACAGCGGCAATGACTGCAGCTGATAACACTGGTAGCACTACAGCGGCCATGGCTACAGCTGCTGACACAGGTAGCACTACAGCGGCCATGACTACAGCTGATATGACAGGTAGCACAACAGCGGCCATGACCACAGCTGATAACACGGGTAGCACTACAGCGGCCATGACTTCAGCTGACAACACAGGTAGCACTACAGCGGACATGACTACACCTGATAACACTGGTAGCAGTACAGCTGCAATGACTACAGCTGATAACACTGGTAGCACTACAGCGGCCATGACTACAGCTGATAACACTGGTAGCACTACAGCGGCCATGACTACAGCTGATACCACGGTTAGCACTACATCGGCCATGTCAACAGCTGAAAACACAGGTAGCACTACAGCGGCCATGACTGCAGCTGATAACACTGGTAGCACTACAGCGGCCATGACTACAGCTGATAACACTGGTAGCACTACAGCGGCCATGACTACAGCTGATACCACGGTTAGCACTACATCGGCCATGTCAACAGCTGAAAACACAGGTAGCACTACAGCGGCCATGACTGCAGCTGATAACACTGGTAGCACTACAGCGGCCATGACTACATCTGCTGACACTGGTAGCACTACAGCGGCCATGACTACAGCTGATATGACAGGTAGCACAACAGCGGCCATGACTACAGCTGATAACACTGGTAGCACTACAGCGGCCATGACTACAGCTGATACCACGGTTAGCACTACATCGGCCATGACTACGGCTGATAACACTGGTAGCACTACACCGGCAATGACTACAGCTGATAACACTGGTAGCACAACAGCGGCCATGACTACAGCTGATAACACTGGTAGCACTACAGTGGCCATGACTACAGCTATTAACACTGGTAGCACTACAGCGGCCATGACTTCAGCTGATACCACAGGTAGCACTACAGCGGCCATGACTACACCTGATAACACTGGTAGCAGTACAGCTGCAATAACTACAGCTGATAACACTGGTAGCACTACAGCGGCCATGACTACAGCTGATAACACTGGTAGCACTACAGCGGCCATGACTACAGCTGATACCACGGTTAGCACTACATCGGCCATGTCAACAGCTGAAAACACAGGTAGCACTACAGCGGCCATGTCAACAGCTGAAAACACAGGTAGCACTACAGCGGCCATGACTACAGCTGGTGACACAGGTAGCACTACAGCGGCCATGACTACAGCTGATATGACAGGTAGCACTACAGCGGCCATGACTACACCTAAAAACACTGGTAGCACTACAGCGGCCATGACTACAGCTGATATGACAGGTAGCACAACAGCGGCCATGACTACAGCTGATAACACTGGTAGCACTACAGCGGCCATGACTACAGCTGATACCACGGTTAGCACTACATCGGCCATGTCAACAGCTGAAAACACAGGTAGCACTACTGCGGCCATGACTACAGCTGGCAACACAGGTAGCACTACAGCGGCCATGACTACGGCTGATAACACTGGTAGCACTACAGCGGCAATGACCTCAGATGACAACACTGGTAGCACTACTGCAGCCATGACTACAGCTGATACCACAGGTAGCACTTCAGCGGCAATGCCTACAGCTGATAACACTGGTAGCACTACAGCGGCCATGACTACGGCTGATAACACTGGTAGCACTACACCGGCAATGACTACAGCTGATAACACTGGTAGCACAACAGCGGCCATGACTACAGCTGGCAACACAGTTAGCACTACAGCGGCCATGTCTACAGCTGTGAACACAGGTAGCACTACAGTGTCAATGACTTCAGCTGATAACACTGGTAGCACTACAGTGGCCAAGACTACACCTAATAACACTGGTAGCACTACAGCGGGAATGACTACAGCTGCTAACACTGGTAGTACTACAGCGGCCATGACCACAGCTGCTAACACTGGTAGCAGTACAGCTGCAATGACTACAGCTGATAACACTGGTAGCACTACAGCGGCCATGACTACAGCTGATAACACTTTTAGCACTACAGCGGCCATGACTACAGCTGATACCACGGTTAGCACTACATCGGCCATGTCAACAGCTGAAAACACAGGTAGCACTACAGCGGCCATGACTGCAGCTGATAACACTGGTAGCACTACAGCGGCCATGACTACATCTGCTGACACTGGTAGCACTACAGCGGCCATGACTACAGCTGATATGACAGGTAGCACAACAGCGGCCATGACTACAGCTGATAACACTGGTAGCACTACAGCGGCCATGACTACAGCTGATACCACGGTTAGCACTACATCGGCCATGACTACGGCTGATAACACTGGTAGCACTACACCGGCAATGACTACAGCTGATAACACTGGTAGCACAACAGCGGCCATGACTACAGCTGATAACACTGGTAGCACTACAGTGGCCATGACTACAGCTATTAACACTGGTAGCACTACAGCGGCCATGACTTCAGCTGATACCACAGGTAGCACTACAGCGGCCATGACTACACCTGATAACACTGGTAGCAGTACAGCTGCAATGACTACAGCTGATAACACTGGTAGCACTACAGCGGCCATGACTACAGCTGATAACACTGGTAGCACTACAGCGGCCATGACTACAGCTGATATGACAGGTAGCACAACAGCGGCCATAACTACAGCTGATAACACTGGTAGCACTACAGCGGCCATGACTACAGCTGATACCACGGTTAGCACTACATCGGCCATGTCAACAGCTGAAAACACAGGTAGCACTACTGCGGCCATGACTACAGCTGGCAACACAGGTAGCACTACAGCGGCCATGACTACGCTGATAACACTGGGAGCACTACAGCGGCAATGACCTCAGATGACAACACTGGTAGCACTACTGCAGCCATGACTACAGCTGATACCACAGGTAGCACTTCAGCGGCAATGCCTACAGCTGATAACATTGGTAGCACTACAGCGGCCATGACTACAGCTGATAACACTGGTAGCACAACAGCGGCCATGACTACAGCTGGCAACACAGTTAGCACTACAGCGGCCATGTCTACAGCTGTGAACACAGGTAGCACTACAGTGACAATGACTTCAGCTGATAACACTGGTAGCACTACAGTGGCCAAGACTACACCTAATAACACTGGTAGCACTACAGCGGGAATGACTACAGCTGATAACACTGGTAGCACTACAGCGGCCATGACCACAGCTGCTAACACTGGTAGCAGTACAGCTGCAATGACTACAGCTGATAACACTGGTAGCACTACAGCGGCCATGACTACAGCTGATAACACTGGTAGCACTACAGCGGCCATGACTACAGCTGATCCCACGGTTAGCACTACATCGGCCATGTCAACAGCTGAAAACACAGGTAGCACTACAGCGGCCATGACTGCAGCTGATAACACTGGTAGCACTACAGCGGCCATGACTACATCTGCTGACACTGGTAGCACTACAGCGGCCATGGCTACAGCTGCTGACACAGGTAGCACTAGAGAGGCCATGACTACAGCTGATAACACTGGTAGCACTACAGCGGCCATGACTACAGCTGATACCACGGTTAGCACTACATCGGCCATGACTACGGCTGATAACACTGGTAGCACTACACCGGCAATGACTACAGCTGATAACACTGTTAGCACAACAGCAGCCATGACTACAGCTGATAACACTGGTAGCACTACAGTGGCCATGACTACAGCTATTAACACTGGTAGCACTACAGCGGCCATGACTTCAGCTGATACCACAGGTAGCACTACAGCGGCCATGACTACACCTGATAACACTGGTAGCAGTACAGCTGCAATGACTACAGCTGATAACACTGGTAGCACTACAGCGGCCATGACTACAGCTGATAACACTGGTAGCACTACAGCCGCCATGACTACAGCTGATAACACTGGTAGCACTACAGCGGCCATGACCACAGCTGCTAACACTGGTAGCAGTACAGCGGCAATGACTACAGCTGATAACACTGGTAGCACTACAGCGGCCATGACTACAGCTGATAACACTGGTAGCACTACAGCGGCCATGACTACAGCTGATACCACGGTTAGCACTACATCGGCCATGTCAACAGCTGAAAACACAGGTAGCACTACAGCGGCCATGACTGCAGCTGATAACACTGGTAGCACTACAGCGGCCATGACTACATCTGCTGACACTGGTAGCACTACAGCGGCCATGACTACAGCTGATATGACAGGTAGCACAACAGCAGCCATGACTACAGCTGATAACACTGGTAGCACTACAGCGGCCATGACTACAGCTGATAACACTGGTAGCACTACAGCGGCCATGACTACAGCTGATAACACTGGTAGCACTACAGCGGCCATGACTACAGCTGATACCACGGTTAGCACTACATCGGCCATGTCAACAGCTGAAAACACAGGTAGCACTACAGCGGCCATGACTGCAGCTGATAACACTGGTAGCAATACAGCGGCCATGACTACAGCTGATAACACTGGTAGCACTACAGCGGCCATGACTACAGCTGATACCACGGTTAGCACTACATCGGCCATGTCAACAGCTGAAAACACAGGTAGCACTACTGCGGCCATGACTACAGCTGGCAACACAGGTAGCACTACAGCGGCCATGACTACGGCTGATAACACTGGTAGCACTACAGCGGCAATGACCTCAGATGACAACACTGGTAGCACAACAGCGGCCATGACTACAGCTGTGAACACAGGTAGCACTACAGTGACAATGACTTCAGCTGATAACACTGGTAGCACTACAGTGGCCAAGACTACACCTAATAACACTGGTAGCACTACAGCGGGAATGACTACAGCTGATAACACTGGTAGCACTACAGCGGCCATGACCACAGCTGCTAACACTGGTAGCAGTACAGCTGCAATGACTACAGCTGATAACACTGGTAGCACTACAGCGGCCATGACTACAGCTGATAACACTGGTAGCACTACAGCGGCCATGACTACAGCTGATACCACGGTTAGCACTACATCGGCCATGTCAACAGCTGAAAACACAGGTAGCACTACAGCGGCCATGACTGCAGCTGATAACACTGGTAGCACTACAGCGGCCATGACTACATCTGCTGACACTGGTAGCACTACAGCGGCCATGACTACAGCTGATATGACAGGTAGCACAACAGCAGCCATGACTACAGCTGATAACACTGGTAGCACTACAGCGGCCATGACTACAGCTGATAACACTGGTAGCACTACAGCGGCCAAGACTACAGCTGATAACACTGGTAGCACTACAGCGGCCATGACTACAGCTGATACCACGGTTAGCACTACATCGGCCATGTCAACAGCTGAAAACACAGGTAGCACTACAGCGGCCATGACTGCAGCTGATAACACTGGTAGCAATACAGCGGCCATGACTACAGCTGATAACACTGGTAGCACTACAGCGGCCATGACTACAGCTGATACCACGGTTAGCACTACATCGGCCATGTCAACAGCTGAAAACACAGGTAGCACTACAGCGGCCATGACTGCAGCTGATAACACTGGTAGCACTACAGCGGCCATGACTACATCTGCTGACACTGGTAGCACTACAGCGGCCATGACTACAGCTGATATGACAGGTAGCACAACAGCGGCCATGACTACAGCTGATAACACTGGTAGCACTACAGCGGCCATGACTACAGCTGATACCACGGTTAGCACTACATCGGCCATGACTACGGCTGATAACACTGGTAGCACTACACCGGCAATGACTTCAGCTGATAACACTGGTAGCACAACAGCGACCATGACTACAGCTGATAACACTGGTAGCACTACAGTGGCCATGACTACAGCTATTAACACTGGTAGCACTACAGCGGCCATGACTTCAGCTGATACCCCAGGTAGCACTACAGCGGCCATGACTACACCTGATAACACTGGTAGCAGTACAGCTGCAATGACTACAGCTGATAACACTGGTAGCACTACAGCGGCCATGACTACAGCTGATAACACTGGTAGCACTACAGCGGCCATGACTACAGCTGATACCACGGTTAGCACTACATCGGCCATGTCAACAGCTGAAAACACAGGTAGCACTACAGCGGCCATGACTGCAGCTGATAACACTGGTAGCACTACAGCGGCCATGACTACAGCTGATAACACTGGTAGCACTACGGCGGCCTTGACTACAGCTGATACCGCGGTTAGCACTACATCGGCCATGTCAACAGCTGAAAACACAGGTAGCACTACAGCGGCCATGACTACAGCTGCTGACACAGGTAGCACTTGAGAGGCCATGACTACAGCTGATATGACAGGTAGCACTACAGCGGCCATGACTACACCTAATAACACTGGTAGCACTACAGCGGCCATGACTACAGCTGATATGACAGGTAGCACAACAGCGGCCATGACTACAGCTGATAACACTGGTAGCACTACAGCGGCCATGACTACAGTTGATACCACGGTTAGCACAACATCGGCCATGTCAACAGCTGAAAACACAGGTAGCACTACTGCGGCCATGACTACAGCTGGCAACACAGGTAGCACTACAGCGGCCATGACTACGGCTGATAACACTGGTAGCACTACAGCGGCAATGACCTCAGATGACAACACTGGTAGCACAACAGCGGCCATGACTACAGCTGGCAACACAGTTAGCACTACAGCGGCCATGTCTACAGCTGTGAACACAGGTAGCACTACAGTGACAATGACTTCAGCTGATAACACTGGTAGCACTACAGTGGCCAAGACTACACCTAATAACACTGGTAGCACTACAGCGGGAATGACTACAGCTGATAACACTGGTAGCACTACAGCGGCCATGACCACAGCTGCTAACACTGGTAGCAGTACAGCTGCAATGACTACAGCTGATAACACTGGTAGCACTACAGCGGCCATGACTACAGCTGATAACACTGGTAGCACTACAGCGGCCATGACTACAGCTGATACCACGGTTAGCACTACATCGGCCATGTCAACAGCTGAAAACACAGGTAGCACTACAGCGGCCATGACTGCAGCTGATAACACTGGTAGCACCACAGCGGCCATGACTACATCTGCTGGCACTGGTAGCACTACAGCGGCCATGACTACAGCTGATATGACAGGTAGCACAACAGCAGCCATGACCACAGCTGATAACACGGGTAGCACTACAGCGGCCATGACTTCAGCTGACAACACAGGTAGCACTACAGCGGACATGACAACGTCTGGTAACCTAGGTAGCAGAACAGCGGCCATGACTACAGCTGGTAACACAGGTAGCACTACAGCGGCCATGACTACATCTGGTGACACTGGTAGCACTTCAGCGGCCATGACTACAGCTGATACCACGGTTAGCACTACATCGGCCATGACAACAGCTGAAAACACAGGTAGCACTACAGCGGCCATGACTGCAGCTGATAACACTGGTAGCACTACATCGGCCATGTCAACAGGTGAAAACACAGGTAGCACTACAGCGGCCATGACTGCAGCTGATAACACTGGTAGCACTACAGCGGCCATGACTACATCTGCTGACACTGGTAGCACTACAGCGGCCATGACTACAGCTGATATGACAGGTAGCACAACAGCGGCCATGACTACAGCTGATAACACTGGTAGCACTACAGCGGCCATGACTACAGCTGATACCACGGTTAGCACTACATCGGCCATGTCAACAGCTGAAAACACAGGTAGCACTACAGCGGCCATGACTGCAGCTGATAACACTGGTAGCACTACAGCGGCCATGACTACATCTGCTGACACTGGTAGCACTACAGCGGCCATGACTACAGCTGATATGACAGGTAGCACAACAGCAGCCATGACTACAGCTGATAACACTGGTAGCACTACAGCGGCCATGACTACAGCTGATAACACTGGTAGCACTACAGCGGCCAAGACTACAGCTGATAACACTGGTAGCACTACAGCGGCCATGACTACAGCTGATACCACGGTTAGCACTACATCGGCCATGTCAACAGCTGAAAACACAGGTAGCACTACAGCGGCCATGACTGCAGCTGATAACACTGGTAGCAATACAGCGGCCATGACTACAGCTGATAACACTGGTAGCACTACAGCGGCCATGACTACAGCTGATACCACGGTTAGCACTACATCGGCCATGTCAACAGCTGAAAACACAGGTAGCACTACAGCGGCCATGACTGCAGCTGATAACACTGGTAGCACTACAGCGGCCATGACTACATCTGCTGACACTGGTAGCACTACAGCGGCCATGACTACAGCTGATATGACAGGTAGCACAACAGCGGCCATGACTACAGCTGATAACACTGGTAGCACTACAGCGGCCATGACTACAGCTGATACCACGGTTAGCACTACATCGGCCATGACTACGGCTGATAACACTGGTAGCACTACACCGGCAATGACTTCAGCTGATAACACTGGTAGCACAACAGCGACCATGACTACAGCTGATAACACTGGTAGCACTACAGTGGCCATGACTACAGCTATCAACACTGGTAGCACTACAGCGGCCATGACTTCAGCTGATACCACAGGTAGCACTACAGCGGCCATGACTACACCTGATAACACTGGTAGCAGTACAGCTGCAATGACTACAGCTGATAACACTGGTAGCACTACAGCGGCCATGACTACATCTGATAACACTGGTAGCACTACAGCGGCCATGACTACAGCTGATACCACGGTTAGCACTACATCGGCCATGTCAACAGCTGAAAACACAGGTAGCACTACAGCGGCCATGACTGCAGCTGATAACACTGGTAGCACTACAGCGGCCATGACTACAGCTGATAACACTGGTAGCACTACAGCGGCCTTGACTACAGCTGATACCGCGGTTAGCACTACATCGGCCATGTCAACAGCTGAAAACACAGGTAGCACTACAGCGGCCATGGCTACAGCTGCTGACACAGGTAGCACTAGAGAGGCCATGACTACATCTGGTACCACAGGTAGCACTTCAGCGGCCATGACTACACCTAATAACACTGGTAGCACTACAGCGGCCATGACTACAGCTGATATGACAGGTAGCACAACAGCGGCCATGACTACAGCTGATAACACTGGTAGCACTACAGCGGCCATGACTACAGCTGATACCACGGTTAGCACTACATCGGCCATGTCAACAGCTGAAAACACAGGTACCACTACTGCGGCCATGACTACAGCTGGCAACACAGGTAGCACTACAGCGGCCATGACTACGGCTGATAACACTGGTAGCACTACAGCGGCAATGACCTCAGATGACAACACTGGTAGCACAACAGCGGCCATGACTACAGCTGGCAACACAGTTAGCACTACAGCGGCCATGTCTACAGCTGTGAACACAGGTAGCACTACAGTGACAATGACTTCAGCTGATAACACTGGTAGCACTACAGTGGCCAAGACTACACCTAATAACACTGGTAGCACTACAGCGGGAATGACTACAGCTGATAACACTGGTAGCACTACAGCGGCCATGACCACAGCTGCTAACACTGGTAGCAGTACAGCTGCAATGACTACAGCTGATAACACTGGTAGCACTACAGCGGCCATGACTACAGCTGATAACACTGGTAGCACTACAGCGGCCATGACTACAGCTGATACCACGGTTAGCACTACATCGGCCATGTCAACAGCTGAAAACACAGGTAGCACTACAGCGGCCATGACTGCAGCTGATAACACAGGTAGCACTACAGCGGCCATGACTACATCTGCTGACACTGGTAGCACTACAGCGGCCATGACTACAGCTGATATGACAGGTAGCACAACAGCGGCTATGACCACAGCTGATAACACGGGTAGCACTACAGCGGCCATGACTTCAGCTGACAACACAGGTAGCACTACAGCGGCCATGACTACACCTGATAACACTGGTAGCAGTACAGCTGCAATGACTACAGCTGATAACACTGGTAGCACTACAGCGGCCATGACTACAGCTGATAACACTGGTAGCACTACAGCGGCCATGACTACAGCTGATACCACGGTTAGCACTACATCGGCCATGTCAACAGCTGAAAACACAGGTAGCACTACAGCGGCCATGACTGCAGCTGATAACACTGGTAGCACTACAGCGGCCATGACTACAGCTGATAACACTGGTAGCACTACAGCGGCCTTGACTACAGCTGATACCGCGGTTAGCACTACATCGGCCATGTCAACAGCTGAAAACACAGGTAGCACTACAGCGGCCATGGCTACAGCTGCTGACACAGGTAGCACTAGAGCGGCCATGACTACAGCTGACAACACAGGTAGCACTACAGCGGCCATGACTACACCTAATAACACTGGTAGCACTACAGCGGCCATGACTACAGCTGATATGACAGGTAGCACAACAGCGGCCATGACTACAGCTGATAACACTGGTAGCACTACAGCGGCCATGACTACAGCTGATACCACGGTTAGCACTACATCGGCCATGTCAACAGCTGAAAACACAGGTAGCACTACTGCGGCCATGACTACAGCTGGCAACACAGGTAGCACTACAGCGGCCATGACTACGGCTGATAACACTGGTAGCACTACAGCGACAATGACCTCAGATGACAACACTGGTAGCACAACAGCGGCCATGACTACAGCTGGCAACACAGTTAGCACTACAGCGGCCATGTCTACAGCTGTGAACACAGGTAGCACTACAGTGACAATGACTTCAGCTGATAACACTGGTAGCACTACAGTGGCCAAGACTACACCTAATAACACTGGTAGCACTACAGCGGGAATGACTACAGCTGATAACACTGGTAGCACTACAGCGGCCATGACCACAGCTGCTAACACTGGTAGCAGTACAGCTGCAATGACTACAGCTGATAACACTGGTAGCACTACAGCGGCCATGACTACAGCTGATAACACTGGTAGCACTACAGCGGCCATGACTACAGCTGATACCACGGTTAGCACTACATCGGCCATGTCAACAGCTGAAAACACAGGTAGCACTACAGCGGCCATGACTGCAGCTGATAACACTGGTAGCACTACAGCGGCCATGACTACATCTGCTGACACTGGTAGCACTACAGCGGCCATGACTACAGCTGATATGACAGGTAGCACAACAGCAGCCATGACCACAGCTGATAACACGGGTAGCACTACAGCGGCCATGACTTCAGCTGACGACACAGGTAGCACTACAGCGGACATGACTACACCTGATAACACTGGTAGCAGTACAGCTGCAATAACTACAGCTGATAACACTGGTAGCACTACAGCGGCCATGACTACAGCTGATAACACTGGTAGCACTACAGCGGCCATGACTACAGCTGATACCACGGTTAGCACTACATCGGCCATGTCAACAGCTGAAAACACAGGTAGCACTACAGCGGCCATGACTGCAGCTGATAACACTGGTAGCACTACATCGGCCATGTCAACAGGTGAAAACACAGGTAGCACTACAGCGGCCATGACTGCAGCTGATAACACTGGTAGCACTACAGCGGCCATGACTACATCTGCTGACACTGGTAGCACTACAGCGGCCATGACTACAGCTGATATGACAGGTAGCACAACAGCGGCCATGACTACAGCTGATAACACTGGTAGCACTACAGCGGCCATGACTACAGCTGATACCACGGTTAGCACTACATCGGCCATGACTACGGCTGATAACACTGGTAGCACTACACCGGCAATGACTACAGCTGATAACACTGGTAGCACAACAGCGGCCATGACTACAGCTGATATCACTGGTAGCACTACAGTGGCCATGACTACAGCTATTAACACTGGTAGCACTACAGCGGCCATGACTTCAGCTGATACCACAGGTAGCACTACAGCGGCCATGACTACACCTGATAACACTGGTAGCAGTACAGCTGCAATGACTACAGCTGATAACACTGGTAGCACTACAGCGGCCATGACTACAGCTGATAACACTGGTAGCACTACAGCGGCCATGACTACAGCTGATACCACGGTTAGCACTACATCGGCCATGTCAACAGCTGAAAACACAGGTAGCACTACAGCGGCCATGACTGCAGCTGATAACACTGGTAGCACTACAGCGGCCATGACTACAGCTGATAACACTGGTAGCACTACGGCGGCCTTGACTACAGCTGATACCGCGGTTAGCACTACATCGGCCATGTCAACAGCTGAAAACACAGGTAGCACTACAGCGGCCATGACTACAGCTGGTGACACAGGTAGCACTACAGCGGCCATGACTACAGCTGATATGACAGGTAGCACTACAGCGGCCATGACTACACCTAATAACACTGGTAGCACTACAGCGGCCATGACTACAGCTGATATGACAGGTAGCACAACAGCGGCCATGACTACAGCTGATAACACTGGTAGCACTACAGCGGCCATGACTACAGCTGATACCACGGTTAGCACTACTTCGGCCATGTCAACAGCTGAAAACACAGGTAGCACTACTGCCGCCATGACTACAGCTGGCAACACAGGTAGCACTACAGCGGCCATGACTACGGCTGATAACACTGGTAGCACTACAGCGGCAATGACCTCAGATGACAACACTGGTAGCACAACAGCGGCCATGACTACAGCTGGCAACACAGTTAGCACTACAGCGGCCATGTCTACAGCTGTGAACACAGGTAGCACTACAGTGACAATGACTTCAGCTGATAACACTGGTAGCACTACAGTGGCCAAGACTACACCTAATAACACTGGTAGCACTACAGCGGGAATGACTACAGCTGATAACACTGGTAGCACTACAGCGGCCATGACCACAGCTGCTAACACTGGTAGCAGTACAGCTGCAATGACTACAGCTGATAACACTGGTAGCACTACAGCGGCCATGACTACAGCTGATAACACTGGTAGCACTACAGCGGCCATGACTACAGCTGATACCACGGTTAGCACTACATCGGCCATGTCAACAGCTGAAAACACAGGTAGCACTACAGCGGCCATGACTGCAGCTGATAACACTGGTAGCACTACAGCGGCCATGACTACATCTGCTGACACTGGTAGCACTACAGCGGCCATGACTACAGCTGATATGACAGGTAGCAGAACAGCGGCCATGACCACAGCTGATAACACGGGTAGCACTACAGCGGCCATGACTTCAGCTGACAACACAGGTAGCACTACAGCGGACATGACAACGTCTGGTAACCTAGGTAGCAGAACAGCGGCCATGACTACAGCTGGTAACACAGGTAGCACTTCAGCGGCCATGACTACAGCTGATACCGCGGTTAGCACTACATCGGCCATGTCAACAGCTGAAAACGCAGGTAGCACTACAGCGGCCATGGCTACAGCTGCTGACACAGGTAGCACTAGAGAGGCCATGACTACATCTGGTACCACAGGTAGCACTTCAGCGGCCATGACTACACCTAATAACACTGGTAGCACTACAGCGGCCATGACTACAGCTGATATGACAGGTAGCACAACAGCGGCCATGACTACAGCTGATAACACTGGTAGCACTACAGCGGCCATGACTACAGCTGATACCACGGTTAGCACTACATCGGCCATGTCAACAGCTGATAACACTGGTAGCACTACAGCGGCCATGACTACGGCTGATAACGCTGGTAGCACTACACCGGCAATGACTACACCTGATAACACTGGTAGCAGAACAGCGGCCATGACTACAGCTGGTAACACAGGTAGCACTACAGCGGCCATGACTTCAGCTGATAACTTTGGTAGCACTACAGCGGCCATGCCTACAGCTGCTAACACTGGTAGCAGTACACTGGCCATGACTACGTCTGATAACACAGGTAGCACTACAGCGGCAATGACTACAGCTGATAACTTTGGTAGCACTACAGCGGCCATGACTACAGCTGATAACACTGGTAGCACTACAGCGGCCATGACTTCAGCTGATATGACAGGTAGCACTACAGCGGCCATGACTACACCTAATACCACTGGTAGCACTACACCGGCCATGACTACAGCTGATATGACAGGTAGCACAACAGCGGCCATGACTACAGCTGATAACACTGGTAGCAATACAGCGGCAATGACTACATCTGCTGACACTGGTAGCACTACAGCGTCCATGACTACACCTGATAACACTGGTAGGACTCCAGCGGTCATGACTACAGCTGATAACACTGGTAGCACCACAGCGGCCATGACTACGTCTGATAACACAGGTAGCACTACAGCGGCCATGACTACAGCTGGCAACGCAGGTAGCACTACAGCGGCCATGGCTACAGCTGACACCACGGGTAGCACCACGGCGGCCATGACTACAGCTTTTACCACTGGTGGCACAACAGCGGCCATGACTACAGCTAGTACCACTGGTAGCACTACAGCTGCTATGACTACAGCTGCCGATACAACGAGCACTACAACAATTGCCGAGGACACAACCCCAGCAACTGCAGAGTCAACTTCAATTGCTCCAGACATAACTACTGCTACAGGTAATAATACCGGTAATTGTTTTGGTGGATGTATCTTTTTTCAATGTCTTTGTATTTTTAATTACCGGTTTATATACCACATCACTTAAAAACAATCTTTCTATATGTTTGGCTGAGTGGTTGACATTTCCACGTTAGTTTAACTGTAGAAACCCCAAGGAGCTGTTTGTAACTTAAATCGTAAGAAAATAAATATAAACATCAACGCTGTTTCAAACAATCTTCATTGAGACTGAAACCTGACCGGCCGACATGATCATGTACATTGTTTTTCAATAAATGTGTCAGATGATGTCAGCAAAAGATGAGGCGGTACTATGGCGACCTCCTCTTTAAATCAAGTTGATTGGATTTTCATTCTTTGACCAGTTTCAGGCTTTTGGAGTGTATTACAGCTGAAAAGCTTGAACTTTGATTTATTCGTATATCATAATTTTGCTTGAAATCGAAATTGCTTGTTTTCTTCTTTTTGTTGTTGAACGTTAGCAGTTGATTTCTCTTGGGATTTTGTTTAAGCTTAAATACAGAGAAAATCCGTGTTATGCAAAATAGGGTGTCTGTGATCATGATATCGAAACAGCGCTGTCCCGGTCGACGGGTTTCAGTCAGCCAGAACAGCCTTGGTGAAGACTCTATAGTTCAGTGTTGATGTTTAGGCCGACCAAGTAACTTAATGCATTGATTGTGCTTCACACGACTTGTTATTTTCATTACTTGTTATTTTCTGTTTTGCCTTACTAAAAACAGAACGTTAAGTGACTCTGCCAAGGTCTTCTGATTAACTACCATCTGCCTTAGCTCAAAAGGAGACATTTGTATATATTCCATTTCTCGTATTTTACCGAAACTACGGAAATTGTGTGAGAGAGGCGCATGGAAGAGCCATATCCGTATGCTTCCGGCGGCCATCACGCAAGCTTTTTTCGACGCGCTGTTTTTTGATTTTCCAATCGGCTATCATCTGGCTTATCGGTTGAATGTTCTGTCAAAACCTTGTCAGAAAGTGTGAATTTCGGTTCCTTCTCAGTTTTCGCGGATTATTTGTGTGTTTTTTTGGAAGTTTGGCAACTCTGAATGCAATTTTAGGACCGACCGGTCAAAATCTCCCAACGTGTCATGGACTCCATGATGAAGAGCGGTGAAGAACATTTGTTAAAGACAGATTCGGATGTGGAGGAAGCCTCCCCTCCACTTACGCAAAGAAAACAACAGAAGCCTGTTCTTGCTGAAAAACTGAAAGAGAAACCTCCACCAGAGGTGATTCAACTACCAACAGAAGATTGGGAAAAAATGAAGAAACAGAACGAAAGAATTCTTCGTGCCCTGCAAAAATGGGATTGTAAAGAAGGAGAAATAGTGGAAGATGAAGATAGTCTGAATCAGAGTTGTGTTCAGAACAATCAGTTAGAACTTCCTGCAAATAAAAGAAAGAGAGATGATGTGTCCGATGACGACAAAGATCTAGACTGCCAAATAGAACATCTTACGCATTCCAAGTCGAACACCAGTGACAAAATGTGTGAAAATCCCGGTGATGCTGAGACACTCAGATCTATTCAACAAGATTACGAATCTAAGGAAGAACTGGGTGACGAAGTTTCAGACCAACTGGTGAAAATCGTTCTCATTATGG
Source organism: Littorina saxatilis (assembly GCF_037325665.1). NCBI lineage: Eukaryota > Metazoa > Mollusca > Gastropoda > Littorinimorpha > Littorinidae > Littorina > Littorina saxatilis. The sequence goes on from NC_090258.1 coordinate 30,775,166, forward strand.
CAAAGGGAAAAATGCATGACGCAAAAATGAAAGAGAAATTCTTCGAACACAGGCGCCCGAAAATCGTAGCAGTTATTGTGCCGAGGGTAAATCCTGAAGTGTGGGACACTATGGATCATATCGCTAAAAGTGAAGACTTACGCAGTCAACAGATCCAAAGAATCGTGCTGACAGCAACGAATGCCTTGGTGAATGCTGCAAACGTGTGCGTTGGAAAGGACATGACAGATGCAAAAGAACAAGTGAAGTATCTGACAGATGCAATGGGCCTAGTACTGAAGGCGAATCATGAAATGTCTTTGGTTAGGAGAATGGAGATTCTGTCAGCACCTAAGTTCAACAGAAAATATTAAAAAAAATTGTCATCAGACACCCAGTCGTCAAGGGAAGTAAGTTTGCCCCATTCAGAGGTGGCCGAGCAAAAAAATGGGATTCGACCAGAGGAGAAGAGGAGGGGGACAAGGCTGGACCCGCAGCCGAACCAGAGGAAGATACTCCCGCAGTCGAGGCAGAAGCTTCCACAGCCAGGGTGGCATGACGATTTACCAATCTGCCTGACTGAAACCAGTGCACAGCCAAGACTAACAGGTAAGGTATGCTATCCAAAACTGATAAGTGCACATAATCCATTTGAAGCAGGTGGAATACAACATTTTATTCAAGAATGGAAAAAGCTGACCTCAGATCCATTCATTTTGAACATGGTAATGAGGGCTGAAATGCCACTGAGAGAATTCTCAGGATTAGGCTAGATACGGAAAAAGTTCCCAAAAATCAGATTAAAAGAAGTTCAAAAATATTTGAATATGTTTTCAAAAAATTTTGAATATGAAAGTGATAGAAAAATCTAAAAATGAAAAGGACGAAATCATATCTCCTGTTTTTCTGGAGATTAAACCAGATGGAACTTTTCTAATGATATTAAATTTGAAAGAATTTAATCAGTCAGTGCAGTATGAACATTTCAAAATGGAAAATCTGACGTCAGCTACAAGACTTATGAACAAAGGGTGTTTCAGTGGACCTGAGGCATGCTTATTATTCTGTTTCAATAAAGCCTGAATTCAGAAAACATTTTGAAATTCATTTGGAGAGATCAGTTATACGATTACACCTGTTTCCCAAATGGTTTGTGTAACTGCCCAAGATATTTTACAAAGTTACTAAAACCAGTATTAGAATTATAGTGCGTGCTTACCGGTTGACAAAATAGCTTTCAATTCTATCTTCTATAGTTATCGTCATTCAGTTTTTAAAAGTGTTGACCTTAATATCTGATTATATATTTAATTTTGCAACAAACGCTTCAGACGGTTGCGGTGCGTTTTACCAGCTCTAGACATTCATTGAATATCTATGTTTTACAAACGTAGTCTGTTTTTGTTATTTTTATTTTAACAAGAAGTCTTCTTAAATAACTGCGAACTCTGTTTTTTAGATGCGCATTAAAGCTTTTCGTTACTGTTAACTTGACTTGGACAGACAAACAAAGGACAGACTCGAGGCTTCTAGTTCCGACATCTTTACTCTCGAAGACGACAAGGAGAACAACTCATGATAGAGGCGGAGCTAGCTGCAGCATATAGCCTCCCATGCATATCTGCAAAACACAAGTATAAAACATGGATACGGAAATGGACCTCAGTCTATCAACATCCCCTTCACTTTCAACAAGTTACTTTGGTAACGAAACAAAATACAATAAAGAATAAAACAATGCAAATTAAAACCCCAATCATTATGCACTTGATAAAAACCTATTGTACTTTTAAACAACACAACACAATTCGAACTTAGAAAAAACAATAAGCAAAACATCTGGCCGTCTGGCAAAACACAATGCTCAAAAAGAAATTAGAATAAATTGCATACTTATGCAAATTCAACTCACTATCCCCCTTTCTCATTGTCAATAAAGAATGTTAATCTTGCACAATAAACCATTAATATGTATGTGATTGTGAGATAAAAACAACAACAAACAGAAAACAACAACATAAGGAAAACAGAAAAGTAAATAATCATGAACCAAAATTAAAAACTTCCATCCAACAGTTTTCTTTCTACACACAGATCACTCTGATTTGTCTGAGAGTGTATGTCACTCCTTTGTTTTCAATTGTTCTCAACATCACTGTCTTGGGCACTTGCAACGCAGAATTGTTCTCTTTAGGTTGGGTCATAGTCAATCATCCAGGGTGGTTTCTTGCGGGCTCGCCGAGGACGCACTGGTATGGTCGATACTTCTGCAGGAATGTCGACAGGTCTCAGATCCGGGGTAGGATGTAGTGCTGTTTCTGTGTTGTCAGGGACAGCTACCACTTGGTGTCCTTCATCATTCTGTTGCACTTCAGGTATAGGCTCTGGCTTAATCTTCGTAGGGCGAATGTATGCTCTGTTTCTTCTGTAAGTTGCTCCATTACTACCCTCAACAATGTAAGATCAATTCGAATGCTCGCGCTGCACCGTCCCTTTCTGCCATCTTTGTCCTTCACGATGCTTGTAGTAGACTGGTTGTCCATTTGAGAGCGGGGTAAAATCCTTGGCACCCCTATCGTAGCTCTGCTTTACTGACTGACGCCTCCTCTGTCGCTTCTGCCTAGCCTTCCGTGTCTGCGTCTTGCTTACTGGCTTGTTTGTAGCTGCCGGCAGTCTTGACCTTGTCAGTCGCCCAAACATTAATTGAGTTGGGCTCAGCTTCGTGTCCTGCTGTGGGGTGTTGCGCAGCTCCAAAAGCGCATCGTAGACGTTTGTATTGTCCTGAAGGCATTTCATCATCATGTGTTTGACCGTCTTCACTGCCGCTTCTGCTTTGCCGTTTGCTTTAGGGTATAGAGGCGACGACATTGTATGAGTAATGCCCCAGCGACTGGCAAAGGACTGAAATTCTGCAGCAGTAAACTGGGGACCACCATCAGACATCAGTTCGGTTGGAATACCGTAACGTGCAAACAGAACTCTCAGTTTCACGATCACATCATTCGCAGTGATACCTTTCAGCTGATCCACTTCGATGAAAGAAGTGAAATAGTCCACTGTCATCATATATTGACGTCCATCGAGATCAAAGAGGTCTATCCCGATCTTCATCCATGGTGCATGCTCGTCACTGTGCTGTGTCAGTGTCTCTTTTTGGTTCTCTGGCTTCATCTGCTGGCATGGTTCACAGTGATCTGCCACGTTCTTGATGTCCTTGGCCATGGCTGGCCAGTACAGTAGTTCCCGGGCCCGCCTCAGCATGCTGTCATATCCCAAATGAGCTGCGTGTAATCTCCTCTTCATTTCTCCTCTCATGGCTCTGGGCACTCTCTCCCCTTTTAGAACAACACCACGCTGTTATCCGAGGGTGTCGCGGATGTCAAAATACAGTCTGATTGGCTCATCTTCTTTCCTCTCAGACCATCCGTTTCTGATGACATGTAGCAGTGTCTGCAGATCTGGGTAATTCTGCGTCGCTTCTCTCACCCTTGTTCTGTCAGGCATGTCCATTAGCGAGTTGATGGCAAAAACTCGCACATCCGTTCCAGGGTCAGGAAGGTACAGTGTATCAGCAATAAAGAGCTGACTTCCAGGTACGTAGTTGAAGGCAATGTCGTGTCGATGGAGTCTCATCATGAGAGCTTGATTTTGTATCCTCCGCGAAGCTTGACTCAGCGGTTTTCTGAGGATGGCTGCTAGCGGTTTGTGGTCATTCTGGACACGAACTTTGCGACCGAAGGTGTACTGGTCAAAACGCTCCAAGCCAAACACTAAAGAGAGTGTCTCTTTTTCAATCTGGGCCCAGTTCTTCTCAGCCGGACTCAGAGTTCTTGAAGCGTACTCCAGGGGCCTGCCGTCTTGCAGAATTGCTGCCCCAAGACCATCTTTACTGCTATCGACTTGAATCACGAGTTCCTTTTCTGGATCAAAGAATGCCAGTACCGGCGTGCTTGTCATTTTCTTCTTCACAGTCTCGAACGCTTGGTCACATTCTTTCGTCCACGCCCACTGACAGTCTTTCTTTGTCAGCGCTCTTATTGGCTCCAGGTTGGGCGTGAATCGTAACAGGTACTTAACCATACCACACAGCCTTCGAACTCCTTGGACGTCGGTGGGGGGTGGCAGGTTGAGGATTGCAGATACCTTCGCTGGATCTGGTTGAATACATGTAGACGAAATACGTTGACCCATGAACGTGATTTCGTCTTTCTGGACGTCAGCCCTCTTGTCATTCAGCTTGATGTGTCTCTCAGCACACCTCTTTTGCAGATCGTTTAGATTCTTGTCATTGTCCTTTCCAGCTTCACTCTTGTCGCCACCACGACCCACGACGACGATGTCATCGGCTACGCAGACAACTCCATCGAGTCCATCCAAAGCCTCAGTGAGTCGCTTCTGGAAAATCTCACTGCTCACCGAGAGGCCAAACGGCAGTCTGGACCATCAGTACCTGCCAAAAGGTGTGATCATGGTTGTCAACATACTCGATGGCTCGTCCAGACGCACATGCCAAAATGCCTCCTTCACATCAAGTCTTGTGAACACTTTTGCGTTCTGCAGGCTGGGCAGGAAGTCATCAAGCGTTGGGAGTTTGAAATGCTCTCTCATGAGCGCAGCATTCAAAGGCTGGGGGTCAATGCAGATACGAAGAGAGCCATCGCGAAATCTATTGCGGGTTTTTTTCTGAGTCACGATTGTATCATGTGTATTCAAAGTTTCGACAGTGGATTACTCGTGTGATTGATTGATAGAAGTTATCAGTTGTACTGCCTTGCAAAACTCAAGGTCAGTTGCATTTTGGACTGACTCGATAGCAAATACACTTTACTCCGGCCCCCACTTGAAACGCCAAACGGCCCCCCACACACACACACACACCCCGCACACACGCTCACACAGGCACCATGTGCACTACGATGCTATGCACGCACCCACACAAACACACACACACACACACACACACACTGACACACATCATCACGGTTTACACACACACTTTTAATTAGTTGCTTTCGGCACACCTTCCTCCATAACGGCCTCACCATCTGAACATGAAACAACTACAAAACACAACAATAACAACAACAACAACAACAACAACATGGTTGTGTCTATCGGGTTATTACCATGACTGAGGCGCCTGTGCTTGTGTCTGCATGTTTAGATCAGTCAGCGGCCTGTGGTTGGTCGTGTGGAAAAGTCGCACATGCGCAGTTGAATGTTATTATCGGATGTGGCGCTGAAATCGAACTCGAGAATGAGGGAATCTTGTGCTTAGAAATGTTTCAAAACCAAGCTTTATGGACATGTTTATGACTACGTACCCCAGCAAAAATCGGCAATATCCCTATATACCCCCACCGGAAATTGTTCTCAAACGGATCAAAACTGATTCTGGTTTGATATTCAGGGGAGAGAATCAGTTCAAGTTGAATAGGCAAATGCAGTGCTACTCCCCCCTGAAGAACTCTCTATATATGTACTCCCGAATTACCCCCAACTCTCTCTTTGCGCTATGTACCGAAAGTACTGAGTCGGGGGTATATCGGGAGTACATATATAACAATATATATATACACAGCATGACTGACAAACTTGAACATTCCACTCAAAAGGGATCTTTTTGGGGGAAATGAGAGTGATAGTAAGGGGAGTCGATGTATGGGGGGGGGGGGGGGGGGGTTAGATACTAAAAATTGGGGGACCTATTTAAATATCTCCCGGCCCCTCTCTCTCTGAGTGTCTCTTTCTGTATTTCTGCGTCTCTTCTATGTGCCTCTGTCTCTTTCCGTAGAAATAGGCAGACAGAGACAGAGAGAGGCAGATAGAAGACAGAGAGAGAGACACACAGAGAGACATACTACAGATCTTTCCGTAGATATGGGAAGACAGAGAGTGGGACAGACAGAGGCACATAGAAGAGACGCAGAGATAGAGAAAGAGAGAGAGAGAGAGAGAGAGAGAGAGAGAGAGAGAGAGAGAGAGAGAGAGAGAGAGAGAGAGAGAGAGAGAGAGAGAGAGAGAGAGAGAGACTCACAAAGACGTCACAGTAATACAGTTCTTTCCGTTTTGAGTGGAATGGTCTAGTTTGTCAGTCATGCTGTGTATATATATATATATATTTTATTATATTTTAGTATAAGTAGTACTACTAGTAGAACTAGTACTAGAACTACTAGTGCTAGTAAATTAGTGCACACAAGAACAACCATGGCAAATTTTTACATTCTTTAACATTGTTGTAAAATAATTTACAGAGACAAAGAAGGGAGGTCATGGGATAAATCTATATTTCATTATATTTTAGTATAATAATAATAATAATAATTTATAATAATTTGTAAATTATCTGACAAAAATCAAAAATCGGCTTTAATCATAATTATACTAAAACAATGGTCCTCCTCTGGACTAGTTTCCTCTGTTGATACTCTCCCCTCGGGGCAGATTCTCTTTGTGAAACTCGGTCCCGTCCGAGGAGGGTCTGATTTCCCCAATAGGGCTGTCTGTGAAGGGACACATTATTTATTTTCTTTTTTCTTCTTTTCCTCTCTCTTTTGCTCTGCTAAGAGATTTTTAACAAATCTCAGAAGAAAGTCTCTTCTGACTTTCAATTGTTTCTTTCACAACTTCTGATGTTTTATATATATCTTTCTTTGCGCTATGTACAGAAAGTACTGAGTTGGGGGTATATCGGGAGTACATATATATAGACAGTCCAGGGGAGAGTAGCACTGCATTCATGTTCAGTCTACTTGAAGTGGTTCTCTCCCCTGAATATCAAACCAGAATCGGTTTCGTTCCGTTTGAGAATAGTTTTCGGTGGGGGTATATAGGGCTATTGCCGTACAATCAACTTGCGTGGGTTTTGCTCAAAATACGTAAGTATTCGACAGTGTGGCTTCTCGTATCAAATTTCAACGTAGTCTCTGTCTCGACCCAAATACAGTACGTCGGTACCACACTGTCATACTTATAGTGATACATTTTGGCTTCTCGTATCAAATTTCAACGTAGTCTCTGTCTCGACCCAAATACAGTACGTCGGTACCACACTGTCATACTTATAGTGATACATTTTGGCTTCTCGTATCAAATTTCAACGTAGTCTCTGTCTCGACCCAAATACAGTACGTCGGTACCACACTGTCATACTTATAGTGATACATTTTTTCAAGTAAACTTGGCTTTTTTTTCTGAAAAATCGTTGTGAAAAATTGTAATGATGACTTCGAAGTTTGATTCAGTCCGTAATTCATTCAGTGATTCATTTTGATGGGACGCCAACCCATGGCGAGGCTGATAATGATATTGTTTTGATCTGTATTCTGCCAGTGCCATGGTTGTTATTGTGTGCACTAATTTACTAGCACTAGTAGTTCTAGTACTAGTTCTACTAGTAATACTACTTATACTAAATCATTACTACTGCTAGTACTAGCTAGCCTTAAACAAGCTCTGGTTTGAATGACCAGCTAATAGTAGTACTGTAATTTATACATTTGGTTTGCATCAGCGGGGTATACATTTAACGCACTGGCTATACGCAAGTGTATACAAGACCTAACCACTGTATACACTCCGGCTTTAACTTCCGGTCGCGAAGCGAATTTGCCATTCGACACCACTTAGCGATAGAATTTTGTTTGTTTGTTTGCTTAACGCCCAGCCGACCACGAAGGGCCATATCAGGTTCTTTCTTTCTTTATTTGTTGTTTAACGTCGTTTTCAACCATTCAAGGTTATATCGCGACGGGCCATATAACGTGCGCCACACACAAGACAGAAGTCGCAGCACAGGCTTCATGTCTCACCCAGTTACATTATTCTGACACCGGACCAACCAGTCCTAGCACTAACCCCATAATGCCAGACGCCAGGCGGAGCAGCCACTAGATTGCCAATGTTAAAGTCTTAGGTATGACCCGGCCGGGGTTCGAACCCACGACCTCCCGATCACGGGGCGGACGCCTTACCACTAGGCCAACCGTGCCGGTTAGCGATAGGAACGCAGAGCAGTTGATTATAGGAGTACAAAGAAACGAAAACAATCTGATGCTGCACGGCCTTTGCTGTGACGTAGATTACATTTTCACATATTCGACACTGAACCGCATCAACACTCGGAGCGAAGGTACGCTTCACTTTCGATTCATGGTATCAAAGTATGCTGGGAACAAACAGAGACAAAAACAAACACAGTTGAGCATAAGTACATTCACATGTGTTTTTCATTTTGACTGTGTTGTGAACAGAAAATTGTGATAAATCAGGATGTCAAACTCAAAGAGTTGGGTCTTAAGGCGAGGGGAAGGGGGGAGGTGCCTCTCTACATCTTTCTTTGTTTTCCTGTTGAAATAAAAAAAAAATCTTGTCTCTCATATTATGTTTTACATAGGTTCTCCAGCCGACGGTTTCCGCTGAAGGGTACTTCTTCACATAGGCGAGGACATCTTTTCGTCGACATGCAAGGAGGCTTCCAGTACCATATAATTTTGTGAATACTCTGAGGACCTGTTGTCGACTTAGAAAAGACGCTTTACTTGAAGACCACATCTGAACTGAGCTGAACTGTCCAAAATCAAAGCCGAAGAAGATTTCAGAATTAAGCACATGAGACTGCTGTGGGAAGGAGACGCCACTATTGTTGCATCCCTCCCAACTGGTTACGGAAAAAAGTGTCGTCTGCTTCGTAGCCAAAGTTGATTATCATGTGACACTTTTGCCATATTTAGAGTTGTTTGCACAGTAAATACACCCGAGAAAGATAGCTCGCTTGAAACTGTTTTACATATCAATTCCTTTGTAATTTAAAAATTACACAACACCATGAAAAATCATTATCGATGATCGCGAATCTGCTTATATCAATAACACATTACGAAAAGCTCTAAATACTGTATGTAAAAAGTCGATTTCTTCTCCATCGAAGGAAAACATAGGCATCCTGTCAGGGATACATGAGACCCGAAGGGAAGTAACTCATTTTACTCAGTTCAGGATGGGGGTGCTGCGGGTTAAACCAGCAATAACATGATGTTAATCACATTACAAGCAAGCTGTAGCACCACCAAAGCTTTAACGCCATCAAAACTTGACATTTTGCATGTTACAGACATGCTGTAACATGGTCTAACATGATGTTTTGACTGTCGCAAAACGCGCTGAAATTTCAGGCAATATCGCCGCGACAACTTCAACAAAATCTAATTAAAATCTGGCGTTGTCGTGAACACCAAAATGTAATAAACCCATTGAAACTTGAAGTTTTGTTGGGATTTTTAGTAGTTTTGTAAGTTACAAAACGCCACTTTTCGCCCAGTGGATCGAATTGAGCTATGTCTGTCAGTCACATGACTCTCGTTGCCTAGCATCAGCCAATTACTCACCTGATAACATCAACATAAAATCTCCAAACACGTACTTTCGAGCTAAACCTTTCGGGAAACACATCGGGAACATGATAGCTCAGTCGGTGGTGATGGATTCAAAACTAGTTGTCACAAAAGGCGTGAGGTCGATTGTTCGGCGAGGGATTTATTTTCCAGAGTCCACTTTGTGCAGACTCCCTTCCGTGTGCACGCATGCGCAGGATAAAGAACCCAAGTTCACAGCGAAAGGCTCAGGGCTTGAAAACATGGATACACGCATGCAGGAAAAATAGTAGAAAATTGGGTATCGTCGTACTGTAAGGCAGCTCGTGTGTGTGTGTGTGTGTGTGTGTGTGTGTGTGTGTGTGTTTGTGTGTGTGTGTGTGGGTATATGTGTGTGTTTGTGTGTGTGTGTGTGCGTGAGTGTATGTGTGTGTGTGTGTGTGCCTGCGTGCATGCGTGTGTGTGCTGTTATTGTTTTTTTCTTGTCTCAACTCAAATAGAGTGGCACATTCCGAACCACTATTTATATACCCAAAACATCACGAAGTGATGCATTTCACCCAAATGAGTAAGATATCTCTCTTCATAGCCGGTCAGTAATTTAAATGCACGCCGAATTTACTTTTGCTTCTTCCAATCCTATTGGTCATCTGTCGGTGACAGCAGCGGAACTTTCTGGCATTTACTAGATTCCGGGTTTGATTTAATGAATTGCATCAGGGTTCGTCTGCTCGTCGTATGTCTAAACACTGGTACCGGCCAATTATGTCGATGAACTAGATTAAAACTATGACACTGAAAAGTCAGACTTCTTCCAGTATTCACAACCGTTTTATTATTCAAAATAGTGCAACTCCAACATACACTAGTGTTTTGCATGTAGGTTTTGTTGTTGTTGTTTTGTTTTTTTTACGTACGTGTATGATTGTATTTTTCCCTCCATCATTTAGGTGTTCATATTCCATACATTTCAGTTTCAGGGGATATTTTTGAATAAAGGATTGCAGGTGCATCTCTGTAAAACTAAGGCAAAGGTTTGTTATAATTCTCAAGGCCAGAAAACTTTTCCAAAAAGGCGTCGTGGACAGTATACGTTTAACGATGTTTCGTTAGTTGAATACTCAGTTAATATAGCACCCAATATTGACGGACTGTGTGATGATATCTTCTGTTATTACCATTCCAGTGCACAATATGGCTTTTTGACCAATCAGGACTGATTCTAGGTGACCCTCTTAATGTTATAGCATTCAGGCAGGGACCCTTTTTGTTTATCACGCTAAAAATTAACGAGACAAAAAGTAAACATGGTAACTAACAATGTCAGGGTGATTTATTTTAAAGAATGACACTTCAAATATTGTCATATACTACACTCTTTATATGAAAAATACCGAAAAGCCAGTTCTGTCGGTGGGCCCTTTACAGAACGGCAAGGCACCACCCTCCCTCTGCGTTTGCAATGCCGACCCCACTCACTTCAAAATGTCATGTCAAAGTTCTGACGATTCAAGTGAAATTGCGTCATTTAATTGACATCAAATATATCTTTACGTCATTTCCTTTCTCTCTGGTGTCGTTTCGAAATCTGTTGCACTAAGTTGGAAAAGAGATATTGAAGCAACGGAAACGCATGTTCAACATGGTTTATTTTGTGAGATTATGGTGTTAACGCATTTGATCTGTGAATATTCATCACGTCAGGTGAGTAACTCTGATTGGCTGACCCAGGCAACGAGAATGCTTTGAGTGACAGGCATAATCAGATAGGATCTACCAAGTTCCCATTGCGGATGTTCCGTCTAATTCGCGGGGTCGCTTCAAAATTTCTTTTGGTCGAAATAGACGGTAATAAAACCGTTATTTCGAATATGCTGACTGTTAGCAAACGATAACAGACATGTCTCAAAAATGATATCAACATTCGTCTCCGGCTTATGCTGATAATCCATTATCTCGACATGTCTGTTATCATTTGCTAACAGTCAGCATATTAGAAAAACTCATACTATGGTCTGTTGAGATTTTGATATCACTGTCGAAACAGATCAATAGCAGAAGATATCATCACACAGTCCGTCAATGTTAGATATATTGCTATTTCTCTGGACATTTTGTATTCACCTTGGGTGTTGTTGCAAACCTGTTGACACCCGTCAGTGTTGTCAGTGCACACGTCAATATCTGCACACACAAAGTAGATGTTTTCAGCACACTGGTTCATATCTGCACATACAAATGCATTCATTCGCTCGTCTTCCTGGCGAGTGGGCGAATACTGAATTTCATGAAGATAAGTTTAGTGTAATATTTGTTTGTCTGTTCACTTAAAAGACCGTTGGGTCGATATATTTGTGACTGTAACGCAAGTTTGTCAATAACAACGTTCCAACAACTTACCTTTCTTGGTTTTTGATTATGCACACTTATTCACAGTCTACCAAAAACGGCTCAATTAATACTTCAACGGCTAATGTTTTTCATTGTGAAGATTGGCTCATGGGCTCATCTTTTGGTTCATTGTCTTAAAGGGTTCAACTCTTCAATACAGGGCTCTGTTACGCCCCATTTTGTCGCATCGGCCCATTTTATCGCATTAGACAAATTACGACAAAATGGGCCAATTTTTTCGGCAAACGACAAAATGGGCCACCCTCATGCCCCATTTGATCGCATCGGCCCATTTTATCGCATTCCGACAAAATGGGTCTACTCTCATACCCTAATTTGTCGTACTTGCTGAACAAGCCCGTTGCTTA